>NC_034601.1:32561134-32578929 GCF_900095145.1 Mus pahari
TCTCCCTCTCCCTCTCCCTCTCCCTCTCCCTCTCTCCTTCCTCCCTCTCAAAATATTTTTTTATAGCATTTGAGTTTGAAGTAGAAATGGACTGTATCATTTTAGCTTACTGTGTTTTTATATTCTCGGCTATGCAAGAAAACTAGGTTCTAAGCTATGAATTTAAATGCAGTTTTGTTTAGGTTTGAGAGACCCAGTGACAGGTTCTGACAACCCTTTCTTTAGACTTTACTAACTCCCTTCCTGTGAAAGATCACAGCACATTAGAAAGAAACTTACATCCTGGATCAATTGCCTTTCTACTTAAAGAGTTACCTTAAACTAATCAATATACCTCCTGAGGCCTACTTATCTCATTTATAAGAGAGAAGAAAATTACATCGTACCTAACTTTGACATAGTTTTCTGCCCCTCCTTTTATCCTAGCCCACCTTTATCCCTGTCCCCACCCAGGGCCAAGTAGGTTCATGAGATCACCTTTTGTCTTCTGCACTTTCACTATGTCTAATTAAAGAGGCTAAAATCCAGTATGTTTTAGAATAGGTGTGCCTGTAAGAATTATCTGCATTTCATTCCCAATCCCAGGGGAAGTTTTTAGCATACCACATTAAGCACAGAGTCTATATAGATTTATATTTGTTTGTGGTGTTAGGGGTTTGTGCATACCAAAGAGCACTTTACCACTGAGTTCTATCCTAGCCCAGATGTAGCTGCTGCCCAGTCTTCACCAGCTTCTGACCTTTGCCGATGCTGCAATAAAGTGTTGTAATTTGGAAAAAAATAATAATTTCTTGTACATATATATTATTTTTAAAGTTTTCTGTACTAGTTTATTGATGAGAGTTTGTATCCTAAATGGCTATTGAATTTTATTTATTCTGTCTTCATAATAATCATTATTTTCCTGCTCTACTCTGTTTCTTGATTTTATACATTAAAAACACCTTGCCATCCTGTACTAAATCCAAGCTTCTCTGTCTGTCTGTCTATCTGTCTGTCTCTGTCTCTCTGTGTGTGCATCTATCTCTCTGTGTATCTCTTAGATTCTTTTATACACTTACTTTTATTTGCCTAGGGTGTTTTACCTATATTTTATAGCTATGTAGCACATGAATTAGAGTTATAGCCTGCTGTCATCGGCTCTGTGAGTACTGAAAAACCAAACCCAGATCCTTTGGGAGAGTAGCCAGTATGAGCTCTTAACCCCTGAGCCATCTCTCCAACCCTGTCCTCTCCAAGCTGATCTTGACATATTAATCTAGAACAGTTTTCTAGTATCTAGAATCAGTTATCTAGGATGTTTTTCAGATATTTGCACCCAAATTCATGAGAAGTATTAGCCTGTTATGTGACCTTTTTCTATTTCTTTGTGGGGTTTTGATACTATGCTAACCTGTTTATAAGAGCTTTATAAGATTGATGCTATTTATCATTTTAATTTACAAGTGAAACTAACTGAGCCAGTGATAGTCTATGTGAGAAGTTTTTAAGTTCAGTAAAGAAAACAAGAAACTGATTCCATTTCTTCCCTTGTCTATTTTGGAGATTTGTGTTTGGGAAAGAATTTGTTCATATCAAGCAAATTACTAAACATTGTTTCTCTGCCTTAGCTGCTTTCAATGAGCCAATTCAACAATAAAAGCACTACTGCAAATCCTATAAAATCTATAGGAGAGTTAGTACCTACAGTATAGATGGTTTTCTCTTTTTCTTTCTTTCTTTTTATTCTGGTATAAGTAATTGATAGCCTTGCTTTTAAAATATATATTTATATATGGGGTATATGTAACATGACACACATGTGGAGGACAGAGGACCGCTACTGGAGTGTTTTCTTCTTCCACCATATGGAATCTGGAAATTGAACTCAGGTTCTTAGAGTTAGAAGCAAGCCAGGCATGGTGGCACACGCCTTTAATCCCAGCACTCGGGAGGCAGAGGCGGGCAAATTTCTGAGTTCAAGGCCAGCCTGGTCTACAAAGTGAGTTCCAGGACAGACGGGACTATACAGAGAAACCCTGTCTCGAAAAACAAAAAAGAAAAAAGAAACAAGACAGCCTGAATTTATTTTCTTGATCAGTTTTGCCATGGTCTAGCAAAGTCAAGTTTCAGTTTTGTTGTTTTTTTTATATGCTTTGTGTTTTTTTTAGGGTGGGGTGCTATATGTGCACATGTGTGTAGGCACATATGCAAGGTGGTGTGGAAAAATGGGAACTCATATGTGGAAGCCAGAAGTTAACCTGCGTGTCATTCCTCAGGAACCATCTGTCTTGTCTTTTAAGACAGAGTCTCTCTGGACTATCCAGAGACTACCCCATCCAGGAGTCCATGCCATCATCAGCCACCAAACCTAGATACTAATGCTCATGCCAGCAAGATTCTGCTGAAGGGACCCTGATATAGCNGCCTCTTGTGAGGCTATTCCAGTGCCTGGCAAACACAGAAGTGGATGCTCACAGNCAGCTATTGGATGGAACACAGGGNCCCCAATGGAGGAGNTAGAGAAAGTACCCAAGGNGNTGNAGGGGNCTGCAACCCTNTAGNTGNAACAACAATATGAACTAACCAGTATCCCCTGAGCTCGAGTCTCTAGCTGCATATGTAGCAGAAGATGGCTTAATCGGCTATCATTGGGAAGAGAGGCCCCTTGGTCTTGTAAACTTTGTATGACCCAGCACAGGGGAAGGCCAGGGCCAAGTAGTGGGAGTGAGTGGGTAGGGCAGCAGGGGCGGGGGGGGGGGNTATAGGGAACTTTCGGGATAGCATTTGAAATGTAAATAAAGAAAATAATAAATAAATAAATAAATAAATAAATAAATAAATAAATAAATAAATAAATAAGAAAAGAAGACAGGGTCTCTCATTGGCCTGGAGCTCACCAAGTAGGCTGAGCTGTCTGACCAGCAAACCCCAGGAAGCCATCAGTCTCTGCCTACCCTACTTTTGGATTATGAGGGCATGCAACCACACCCAGCTTTGAAAACACAGGTGCTGGGAGAGGGAACTCTGGCCCTCATGCTTGCCCATCGAGGACTTCACCGGCTGAGCAGTCTCTCCATCCCTGTATTTGTTTTGCTTTCACAGTAGAGCCCATACCTCTTTAGATTTAATTTACTCTCTTTTTCAAGCTCCTCCTTGAAATGAGTAGTTGCTGCATTGATTTCTTTCAAGCTTCTTACAGAGCTCTGAGGCACCAAAACGTCTGTCTAAACACAGTGTTAACTACCTCGTTATCATTCAATTCAAAATATTGTCTAATTTCCATTGTGATTTCTCCTTTGGCTCATTTGTTATTTCAAATGTGCTTCTTAATTTCCAAACATTTGACAGTGTTAATGATCTTGTAATTGCTGGTTTCTAGTTTACACTCACTGTGCTCAGAGAATATCTACTATATAATTCCTTCCTTTACAGTTGACTGAGATTTCCTTATGTCTTGTTTTAGGGCCGGTTTTGTTAATTATTTGTTAAGTAGCTCATCTCAAGGTCAGAAAGATAGCACACATGTCTTCTCTGTCATTACTGTGTGCAGTGTTCTGACCATTACATCTAGCTTAGTAAGCATTTTGTTTAATTATCTCTGCTGGATTGCTTTTTCTTATCCATTTCATCATTTATAAGGAATAAATGTTAAAATCTCTAACTATTTATGTCAATTTATCTTTTGTTGTTGTTGTTTAATTCTGCCTGTTTTGATATTATATGCTAATTTGAATTTTGTTTTGTTTTGTTTTTGGAATTTTGTTTTAATTGGATAGTTTTTTTTATTTACATTTCAAATGTTATCCCCTTTCCTGGTTTCCCCTCCAGAAACCCCCTGTCCTATGCCCCCTCCCCCTGCTTCTATGAGGAACCACCAGACTGATTTCCAGAGTGGTTGTACTAGCTTGCAATCCTACCAGCAATGGAAGAGTGTCCCTCTTTCTCCACATCCTCGCCAACATCTGTTGTCACCTGAGTTTTTGATCTTAGCCATTCTGACTGGTGTGAGGTGGAATCTCAGGGTTGTTTTGATTTGCGTTTCCCTGATGACAAAGAATGTTGAATATATCTTTAGGTGCTTCTCAGTCATTCGATATTCCTCAGTTGAGATTTCTTTGTTTAGCTTTCTACCCCATATTTAATAGGGTTATTTGGTTCTCTGGAGTCTAACTTCTTGAGTTCTTTGTATATATTGGATATTAGCCCTCTATCAGATATAGGATTGGTAAAGATTTTTTTCCCAATCTCTTGGTTGCCATTTTGTCCTATTGACAGTGTCCTTTGCCTTACAGAAGCTTTGTAATTCTATGAGGTGCCATTTGTTGATTGTTGATCTTAGAGCTTAAGCCATTGGTGTTCTGTTCAGGAAAATTTCCCCTGTGCCCATGTGTTCAATGCCTTTTCCCACTTTCTCTTCTATTAGTTTCAGTGTATCTGGTTTTATGTGGAGGTTCTTGATCCACTTGGACATGAGTTTTGTACAAGGAGATAAGAATGGATTGATCTACATTCTTCTGCATGCTGACTGCCAGTTGAACCAGCACTATTTGGTGAAAATGCTGTCTTTTTTCTACTGAATGGTTTTAACTCCTTTGTCAAAGACCAAGTGATCATAGGTGTGTGAGTTCACTTCTGGGTCTCCAACTCTATTCCATTGATCTACCTGCGTGTCTCTGTACCAATACCATGTAGTTTTTATCCCTATTACTCTGAAATACAGCTTGAGGTCATGGATGGTGATTCTCCCAGAAGTTCTTTTATTGTTGAGAGTAGTTTTCGGTATCCTGTTTTTGTTTTTTTTTTTAATTCCAAATGAATTTGCAAATTGTTCTTTCTAACTCTATGAAGAATTGAGTTAGAATTTTGATAGGGATTGCATTGAATCTGTAGAGCCATCTCTCCAGTCCCTGAGATTGTTTATTTTGCCTGAAGGATTTCAGGGGAGAGGATTGAACTCAAGTTTTCAGACCTATGCAGCAAGCCCTTTTACCTACTGAGCAGTCTTACTGGCCCCTGCATTTAACTTTTTATCGCTGCAATGTGTCTGTTTTCTGTCTGTGTTTATTTCTTGAAGTTTAAGTTCTCTGATCCTGAAATGGTTTAAACAACTATTTTTAGTGTTTCTGTATTGCATCTTTTTCTATCTTTCATTTAACTGTTTAAATGTCATATCTTTCTAATGTGTCTCCTGTTAGGTAGGAAAGGGACAAATTTTATTTTAATGGTCAGTTTGGTAGATTTTGTTCTTTAATTTGGTTTATGGGTCTTGTTCTGGATATTCTAACTTAGAGATATACCTGGCACCGAGGAATCTGCA
This sequence comes from Mus pahari, assembly GCF_900095145.1. Taxonomy (NCBI): domain Eukaryota; kingdom Metazoa; phylum Chordata; class Mammalia; order Rodentia; family Muridae; genus Mus; species Mus pahari. Next base: position 32,566,434 of record NC_034601.1, read on the forward strand.
TTTTTAAGAACCATCTAAGGTGATTTAAGTAGAGATAAGTGGGATGCTAAATCAGTTTTCCAGATGAATGTAGAGGTGCAGTGGCTACCCTAGATACTCACAAAAAAAACTGCTAGCAACTGGCAGTAAGAACAGAGAGAAGGAAGTAGAAATAGCAGTCCAGACTCTAAAGGACAAAATCTCTTAGGTCATGGTAGAGTAATTAACTGAAAGTCGTTTTGGAGATACGCAAAGCATTTCATATTTTTCAACACAGAAATAAGATCATCAAAGAATAAACAGCATCTAAGCGGGTGTAGAGTTGTTTCTTCAGAATCCAAGAGGGCATACAGAGTCATTTCTTCAGAATCTAAGCCGGCATACAGAGTCATTTCTTCAGAATCTAAGTGGGCATACAGAGTCATTTCTTCAGAATCTAAGTGGGCATACAGAGTCATTTCTTCAGAATCTAAGGGCATAGAGTCATTTCTTCAGGATAGAGTTAGTTATTGTTGATACAGAAAAGTGAGGCTGAGATGAAACAGGATTTTGTAATTATAAGGTCAGACTCCAGAAGGAAAGTGGAAATTCTTGGAGGAAGGAAATAGAAGGACAAAGAATAAGAGAACAAGAATCCAGCAAAGCCCCTCCTCTATGTGTGTTCAAGGAAGAAAACAGTGTCCTGAGTATAACTAGCAGCAAAGATCCCAAAACAGGCATTGTCTGTGCAGGGCCCTTCATGTGGAGGGGTGCTGATTATTTCTACAGTTAATGTTTTTGGGTCAGTCCTAGAGCATGTCATTCAAACTCGCTAATTCTCAAAGCTCTGACCTACTGAAGTAACAGCAATTCTCTGAGAAACATCTCTGCTTTGAGGATTACCAAGATAAGAGTTCCCTTGTCGTCATGCTGAACCATAGGGACTTTGTTTGTTTAATCTATAACATAGTTCAGAGACCTCTGAAGAGCATGAAACTGCACAAAGGGAGACCAGAGTGAAGGCTATAGTAGACAGAGCGTATATGATAGTGTGGCTGCCTTACTGGAATCATTATGGTGCTGGATGAAGCCAGTCTGACTGAATTATGTTCTGCAAGAATAAGGCTTGTAGGGCTGAAAGAGGCCTAGCTTGATTACTGTGCATTGTTGATCTCTGCCGTCCTTCTCCAAGAGGAACCTGTTTCCTGAGTGAAACAAGTAAAAGACATTTTGAAAGTATAATGTAAAGTTGTCATAGAAACATAAATCATGACTATTAAACTAGAATGAGCCATTGTTCCCCATAGAAAACTGATTAAAGCATATAAAGGCCTGATGAATGTCTTGGGAGAACACTGACTCCTGAAGCACTGTTTATAGTACAGCTGCAGTTACTCAGTCTGTGTTACTGAGCCTGCCAGAGGGAGAGCTCTAGGACTAAAGTACATTCCTGAATACCTGCTCTTCAGAACTCTTGTACACAGTTGCCCCGTTTAGCTCAGTTTAGATATCGTAAGAGCCAACTAAAAATAGAGAAGATGAAGGTGAGAATACCACGGTGTCAAGTGCTGCGTGAAGTTAATGAATCTTCTCAATAATTATAACACTCTGGGCCCATTTATTCCATGCAGTGCCTACAACTGAATTGATGAGGGAGTTTTATTTTGTGGCATTCTTGACTCACTCCTGGTTTCCGACTTTGTCACCTCAAATCAAATGGCCTGATGAGCAAGTGCACGGCTGCTCCTAATAATGACAAGATGCTTCGAGCTTAATCTTCTTACAGATTATAAATAAGGAAATTGATTTGTCATTTCTAGTTCACTTTAATGGGATTTTAACTCTCTAACTTGTACATTGCATACAATCAATACTTATTGAATTTCTCTTTGGGTAAGGAAACAATGTGCAGGCACTGGGGAAAAATAAAAAGGTATAGTTTTTATCCTCACTAGGGATATGAAGTGGATTTACTTGGAGGGATAAGGTTTGTATATCATGGTCTTTAAAGTGATAGGAACAATGATAGCTACCACCTCTTTAGAGCTCGCTGTGGCTAGGAGCCCACATATACAGGACTTCATTGATTCTGTGACATGGGTGTTAGTGGTGCCCCTCTCTGCTCAGCACAGGAGGCATGTGAGGCACAGAGGTGCTATGTGATTTGTCAAGGTCGTGTTGCTAACAAGTGGATAGACTGAGGATTCAAGTCCAGTCAACCTGACCTAGAAGTCTGTGGTTCTTAGTCATGGTGTTACCACCTCTGTGGTACCTCTGTACCACCTCTGTTAACACCTCTGTGTTACTGCACAGAATAAATGGACCCAGAATGTAAGGAAATGAGTACTCTGATGGTACCCAGTATGGTAACAACTGTGACAGACTTGAATTGAATGAGCCATATCCCAGTGCCTTAGAAGTTATGTGCTGCTCCTGGGCATGCCCATCTCTGATGGCAGCACAACAGGGCAGCACTAGTGTATAAGATGATAGCTGTTTAAAAAGCATGAGCTGTGTGTGCAAAACGGGATTCTACTAGATGCTGACGATCGAGTGGCCTGAGTTACTGGATAGACAGACTTGCCCCTCCTCCCAAAGGGTTCCATCATAGAAGATGAAGATGATAAGAAACAGTTCTAAACATGGCAAAGAGATGTATCTATGAGCTTTCTAACTGAAGTCGACCAGAAAGCATTTAACAATGAGGTGCTTAAGTTCCAGATAATTTGGAATTGCTGTCATTATGTGTGTAGAGGTCAAAATGATGACAGCCAATGAGTTTAAAAGAGAAATAAAAGAAAACCTTGGGGGTTGCGGGGGGTTGTTAAAGTTCCTAAAAGAAGGGTCAGAGAAAGATTGGTCAAAGTAGCACACAGCCAAAAGGATGAACTACTGCATGAGCAAACATGGGAGCGCCTGAGCAGGGGTAGTACTGGACTTCACTAGAAAACGCCTGAGATAGAAGGGGAAACGAAAAACAACCATTAGGTTTTAATGAGGAGGCACTAACCTATGGATGAGTGATTTCATGTTAGTGACAAAAAACCAAATGGAGTGACTGGGCAGCCAGGAAAAGACACAGGCTTAGATCATAAGCCAGTCTTTTATGGAGGCTGGAGGCTGGGGAAAAGGAGAGAATGGTGCAGAACACGGAAAGACCTACTTTATGGAGGAATGAACCCAACTGAAGGCAAATGAGAAGTTATGGGAAAGAGAGCAATGGACAGTGACCTTTACCCCATTAATTGAAATGTCCAGGACACCCGTTGCATCTCTTAGTTGTTCTGTGTCTCCCACCTCTCATTTTCTTCAAACTCTCTCCTAAGGCTTCCTCCTGGCCCTTTCTTTCTAGGGGTGACTTTGTAGGCATAGTTACTAAGTTGTACTTGTTAACATCCATTCTTTTTTAATGTGTATTATTGTTCTTATTTCCTTTTAAACATTACACTGAAGTGCTTAAATTCAGTGACCCCATGTTTAATCTAGATTTTTTTTTGTTCAATAGAAATGTGAGAGGAGCGGGACTGAGGAAGGTTCCAATTCTCTGCAATTCTCATACACTCTCGCTTTCTTATTTTGATGCTCTGACATAGCCACATGTTATCAGTTATTTATGTCATGGAGCAAGATAGCAGTACTTTTAATTGCAGTATTCAGTGCTAATTTCCATTCTCGAAAAGAGTGTTCAACTTCTGTGACTTGCTATTATCACTTCCTATCTTGTTGTCTTTGGTTTAGTCTGTTCCTTATCTTCTTAATGTCAGTGTGACTATCTATAGAGCACCACATGTACTTAAATGTTTTCCTGGCCAACGGATTTAGAACTAAACAAGTGAATACAGCAAAATACAAAGCATTCTGTTGAGTGTGACATGTGAGGTTTAGTGGATTTCACAGCATCTCTTTAACAATTGAGTTTGCCTTTGCCAGCACCATTACTTAAAGCCAGTAGATGCTTTAGAACTGTACAGTGCATCTCCTTCATCAGAGGCTCAGAGATACGGGGCTAGGTCATGGCAGTCTGAATATCTAAGCCTAATACCAGAATACTTCCATTCTATAAAATCATCGTTCTCCAGTACAGAGTTACAGCAGAATCATTTGGAGATTTATATGCCTAGTGCTCACCCCCCAAAGAACCTGATTCTGCTAGCCTGGCATGTATATTTGTCTTTTTGGAAGGGAGGGACTGAGGTGTGGTGAATCATGGCCCCTCTGTACAAACAAGGCCAACTTCAAATGCATGATCCTCCTGCCTTGATGTCTCTAGTGCCAAGATTACAAATGTACTCAACCTACCTGCCTCTAGATACTCATTTTTTAAGTTCCTTAGAAAATTCTGGTGTATACCTTTGAATCATCATACATCTGGTTATTATATATCAGAATCTTTCTAATAGTTAAATATTTGAATAGCTTAAATGAGCAACAAAAGCCTAGATCATGAGGGATAAACAATGACCCTGAAGTGTAATATGATTGAGAAAGCCACTGGATGGTTTGAGCCAAAGGTTGAGATGATCTCACTCAGATTTTAAAATAATCCCCTCTCACTACTGTGTGAAAAACAAATGAGGTGGGGATGCTTCTAGTAGAGAGACTGGCCAAGGGACTGTATGTTGGTTGATTCAGGCAAAGGAGTAACCAGACACATCTGATAACAGCTTCAGAGGTGACAGATGAGACCTTGGGTATGTTTCTAAAGATGAAAGGAACAGAATTTGTGGACAGATCAAACGTGTAATAAGGAAGGAGTCAAACTTCACTCCTAATGTTTTGACCTGAGTTACTGGAAAGATATCAAGGATATCTCAGCCAAAGGATCGCCTTTGTTAAGATGAGAAAACTGGGAGGAGAATGGGTTTAGGAAGAAGACAAGAATTTCAGTTTTGGGGCTGGAGAGATGGTTCAGCAGTTAAGAGCATTGACTGCTCTTCCGAAGGTCCTGAGTTCAAATCCCAGCAACCACATGGTGGCTCACAACCATCCATGAGATCTGACGCCCGCTTCTGGTGTGTCTAAAGACAGCTACAGTGTACTTATTAATAATAATTAAATCTTTGGGTCGGAACGAACAGGGCCAGAGAGAGCAGGGCCGACCAAAGCAAGCAGAGGTCCTAAATTCAATTCCCAGCTACCACATGAAGGCTTACAACCATCTGTACAACTACAGTGTACTCATATGCATAAAATATGTAAATAAATCTTAAAAAATATATCAGTTTTGATAGATTAACTCTGAAGTGTCATTAAGCATTCCTAATGGTGACCCAGTTAATATGGTAGTCTAAAATTAAAATTCTCAGGATTCATATAAATTTTGGATTTATCAACATAACAGATGACATTGAAATCACAAGAATAGATGGAATTGCCAAAGAGCAGGGACTAACAGACATGAACTAGAAGAGGGCACTGTAGTGACAGAATCGGGGTGGGGGGCCCTAAGTACTCTGAAACCTACTGCTTCAGTGGAGTGGGAGAGGTCCCGGGGAGTGGGGTGTCACTGAAGCTAAGAAAGATTGCAAAGCTCAGGGTGAGTAAATGGTCAGATAAAATGTAAGTTCTCTTGGCCCTGGCATTAGCAACGTGGAGATAACTGGTGATCTTGATCAGAAGCAGTTTAATAGAGAGATCATGCAAAGCCGAATAGAAAGGAGTTCTGAAGAGAATGTGATGGCAGGGAACCTGATGCCCTCTTCTGACCTGTGTGGGTACCCAGCATGTGCACAGTACACACATACACGGAGACAGAACACTTAGGCACAGAAGATAAAAATAAATATTTGAAAGAGAATGTGAGGCCCAGTAATATTGTTCAGTGTGGAAAGGTGCTTGCTACTAAGCCTGATGACCTGAGTTTGATCTCTGGAACCCACTCTTGCACAAGTTGTTCTATAACCATCACATGTACATCATGGTATGTGTCTCCCAAATAATAATAATTACTGTATCCATATGTATTTTAAAAAGTATCATATCTCCTAGTCATAAGCTGCACTCATGAAATCTCAACAATATTTTACCTAAACAAGACCTACATTATACTACCAGTTGACATGCCAGTGTGGGTGGAGGGAATTTTACAAGGTCCCACCTCTGGATAAAGAGCTACAAGTAATCAGTTGCTGCTAAGGAAGGGAGTCCCCCTGGCAGAATAGCCAACCCCATGTGGTCAGCTCTACTGAGATCTACACACGGGAATAATGGTTGGGGGACAGACACAATAGCAATTGTAGAGGAAGAGAAGGAAGGATGGAAATGTACACATGGTACTCGTGGACTGAACTCTCAAAAGATTACATTGAAAAGAGTAAGGGCACAGAGCTGGATATAGAGAACTTAGGGAGCCTTCTCTGTGAAAATGAAGAGAGAAACAGCACGGAGGCGGAAGAAGACAAAGTGCATTGTATGTTGTTGAAAATTATCCAGCAGAGGAGGTACAGTGCTTGAGAGCAGGAAGAACTGGTACAACTGCATCTTTGCATGAGGAAACGGAATGGGGTTTACTGTGCAGAGCATTCAGACTTAGCCTTAGGGATGCAGACAGAAAAGTGTTCAAGGAGGTAGAAAGAGCAGGTGGAGGAAGTTCTTGTTGTTACTGTCACTGTCACTATTGTCACTGTCACTATTGTCACTGTCATCATCACTGTCACTGTCACTATCATCATTATCACTGTCACTGTCATAGTCACTATCATCACTATTATTGTCACTATCATTATCATTATTTTGTCCTAGGAAACAAAGTTAATTTTATTTTGAGTCTAGAGAAGAGGTACTGGAAATTTCAAAAAGAAGAGAAGCTGTGAAGTTGTCAGGGAAAAGGAAGGGAACAGCAGGAAAGTTATGCCCAGGAGCACACTTGTATTTGAGATGTAGTTCAATCTACTAGGGTGTATTTTCTGAACTCCACATTCTGGAAGCTGAATTTTGGCTTCAGAATGGAAGAAGAAGAGGCTACTGCCAAGGTGGGGTGTTGTCAGATGAATGTCGTGTTAGAAAAGGTTGAAAGTTATAGAGAGTGTAAGATTGGGTCATGGGACTTGTGCTTAGTAGGGAGGGAACCAAAGCTTCAGAAGTAGGAGGAGATAAAGATATTCACATCAAGTGTGGGTCACATGGCATAGGATGAAAGACTGGAGTAGCGTTAGCGTGGGAACAGTCGAGTAAGCAGGAGAGCTCAGTGGTGGCCGTCAGAGTCAGAGAGCAGGATGGGACAGGAAGGGCTCTTGTTCAACTGGATTAAGGTGGGTGCTCACCAGTTTGTCCAGTGGCTTTAGTAACAATTTTAATTAATCTGTTAGGTTCATGACTACAAAGAAGGGACCCCTGAAGAGAAGACGTACTATATAGAACTATGGGATGTTGGAGGCTCTGTGGGCAGTGCCAGCAGTGTGAAAAGCACAAGAGCAGTGTTCTACAACTCTGTAAATGGTAAGTGTGCTTATTTCTCCCATGTTTCAATGGTCTAGAAGTACTGACCATCTGATATGAAGTGCCACCACATGCCGGGCTCATCTCACTGTGAGAACACTGATGAACATACAACTCTTGATTTAAATCTGAATCCCACGGTCTCATTAGTTATCCTCTGGTGCCAACCAGGGCATTGTTGCCTTGTTTCAGGGTTACTCCGTTTTTACTTTTTATTCAGATGTATATAATATATATCCGTTTTAGAAGCTCAGCTGTAGTAGGCTTCCATATATTTTTCAAAGGTTATATTTCTCCCTCTCCATACTCCTCAACCCTGCTCTTCCACCTCAGTCCAGATTTAACCCTTCCTGTTCGATTACACCCTTTTACCCTCAAACCAATTCATTTTATCTCATGTCCCTCTAAACCCCCTCCCCATGATCCCTCTGTAGTTCTCTGGCCTCTGTAGGCATCCCACATGAAATATACCTGAAAATAAGTACCCTTTCCTCTTCCTACCCTGATGACCCAGGCTACTGATCTTAGCAAAAAGCCAATGAAGTGTCTGTGGCCCCTTAGAATACATTCTCACCAACTGTCAGTCTTTCATCTGGCACTCAATTGACTTTTCTAGTTCATAGTCTATAAAAAAAAAAAAAAAAAAAGGAAAAAAGAAGAATTAGAAAAAAGAATGCCCAAACACCCTTAAGAGCTCAAAACCTTCCCTAGAGAGCCTCAAAAGATAAAATTTTCCTCCCTCATTGTCCTCTGTCCCTCCCCCCTCCCCCACCTTTATTTGCACTTTAAGGCATTGCCTTGCTGCCTTACTTTGGCTGGCCTCAGCTTCCCTAGTGTAGACTTATAAAGCATGTGTCACTGCAGTGAGCTAACCAAATCTCTTAAAGTAGCAAGCTTATATAGCTAGCAATGAACTTAAAGAACAATGAATTTAAAGAACAACAAAGTTAAACTCTTGAGTTGATGGCATTCAAAAGACCTACAGGACAGTGTTTTTCTATTAAAGAACAACAACCAAGAGGCTGAGGGACAGCTCAGCAGTTCAGAGCACCAGCTGCTCTGGGAGAGGACCCAGCTCTGAATCTCAGCACCCACATGGTAGCTCCCCACTGTCTGTAATCCCTGCTCCAGGAGCTCTAATGTCCTCTCTGCCTCCACAGGCACCTGCACACGTGTGCAGACACACATGCACATGCATAAAAATACATGCTTAAGAACAGAAGAATAGCAATTGAGCTGAACGTGTGGCACATGCCTGGATCTCAGATCTAAGAGGAGAAGGAGGAGGAGGAGGCATGAATGTTACGAATTCTAGGCCAGACCACACTACACAGTAAGCAAAGCCAGTATCCTCTTGTAGTAACACCCTGTTTTTGTTTGTTTTTTAAAGGAAAAGTAGCAGTTATAAAAATTAAAGTGGTGCCATTTTAATACATTTCACCAGTGCAGAAACAGTACAACTTTTGAGCAATGTAATCTGTTAATAAATAATGTTCTTCATTGGTGAAGTGCTTCTATAAGCAGTTCCAAGCACAAAGTAGGCACTCAGGGGCTTCGAGATGCAGAGTAAAAAGACATTTTGAATATTTTATGACATTCTGATAGCCTTTGGAAGAGAAAAAAAAAACATTTTAAAAGTATATTAGTGGCAAAGCTTTCTAGTTGGTTATTTGTAAGCATTTATAAGGACAGTTTGGAATGCTTGTCTGATTGTGTTAGTCATGCTTGAATACAGATCACTAAGCCCCTAAGATGTGTGCTTACTAAACTTTCCCTTGCTGACTATAAAGAGGCACTAATGATATCACATTACCTGATTCTTTTAGGCATCATTTTAGTACATGATTTAACAAATAAGAAGTCATCTCAAAACTTATATCGCTGGTCATTGGAAGTTCTCAATCGGGATGCAGTTCCAACCGGAGTCCTGGTGACAAATGGGTAAGCCTGCAATTACTTTACAATTGGTTTTAAGTGTGATTGCAATCCTGAGAATGCTCTTTATAAAATATTCCTTTGAAGGTGTGTAATTAGTCCTATTTTAGCCTCTACTCGGTCTTTCCATTATCTGAATGGCATCTTTCCTGGCAGTGGTGTTTATTTTGATGGAATCTCATTACTTAGTTTTTCTACACTGCATTTTGCCCTTCGTATCATATCTAAGAACTGTTTGCTTAATCTCATACAGATTTTCTCCTGTGTTTCCTTCTATAAGTTTTATAATATGGGGTTTATATTAGATTTATTATCTGCTTTAATTTTATATAAATAATGTGATTTGGGCTTAATTTTAAATTTGAATGTTCACCTGTCCCAGCATCATTTGGTAACAAGAGTATACTATCTCCATTGAATCACCTTCATTCTTTTGACAAAGTCAGTTGAACATACTGACAGTACAGGTCGACTTCTGTACTCTGTTCTGTTGATGTATGCATCTGCTCCCTTTGAAACTGTGAGCCAACATATACATTTTAGAGTTTCTGTCAGGTACTTGGTCACAGCTACCCAAAAATTGCTAGTGTGGTAGATCCTGACTGATTTTCAGATATTGAACCACCCTTTCATCCCATGGTCACAGTGAATTCATTCTTTCATTTTAGATGTTGTTGGTTTTGATTAAATGTTGTCTTGCAGGGGTTTTTTTTTGATCTATGCTCATATGGAATATTGGTTACACTTTCTGTTCTATACTCTCTTTGGCCTGTTTGATTTGAGGATGTTGTTGGCCTCAGTGTCCCTCCCTGTCCTGTTTTGGGGAAGATGTTGTATGTATTTGATGTTATTTCTTTGGATGATTGCTTGAATATACCAGTGAGACTTTGGGACTTGCATATTTCATTTTGAAAGGTTTTCAACTTCAGATTCATTTTTTTTTAATAGTTACCGAATGGTACATGTATTTTGTTTTGTCTCAAGTGAATTTGGCAAATTTGATCTGTAGAGGATCCATGCATTTCCTTTAAGTTACTGAACATCTGTGAACAGGGTTGTTTGTAATATTATTCATTATCTTCCTGGAGTCTGTAATGACATGCGCATTTTCATCCCTGATCTTGCTAACTTGTGTTTTCTTTTTGCTTCCCTTTTAGACATGCTGCTAGCTTGTTGATGTTCTAATCTTTTCAAAGATATTTTAGTTTCACTGATTTTTACTCCTCAAGAAACTTATTCTTAAATTACAAGTAAGAGATGGTCTATTTATACCAGAAAATATTCGCATCAATGTTTAGGAATTCAAGATGGCGCAATTGTTACAGATACAGAAACTGTACTTTGACTCTGTAGCTTCATTTGGTCCTCTAGCTGCACCTGCACACGCATTAAACAACAGTGCATTAGTTCTTTATTGCTGCATTATTTTAACAGCAAATGATCTGGAAGCAACTCTGAGTTACAAAAGAAAGTCTGTTAAATAAATAATGGTCTAGTTACATTCTGGAATACTCTATTTAAGAAAGCATCAGGAATGTTTCTATGTAGGAAAATAGAGATCTACAGAGGATGCAAAACAAGGTACAGAGAATATCTATCATTTCCCTCATGATGTGCAAGGGAGCGTGTAAAGGCGTGTGCGCATGTGTTTGCATATATACAGCATCCATGAAAAGGGCTGCAGCTCTAGCTCAGTAGAACACTTCCCTAGCATACATAAGGACCTAGGTTCATCCTTAGCAGCACTTTAAAAAGTAATAAAACAGCAAATCAAAAGCCCTATTGTATCTTTTAAGTTTATTTCTTGCATCTTAAACCTTCTTTATTTTAGTTATAGTATTAAAAGTATGCAAAGCTGCTGTTCTCGTTTCTCAGAGAATTATTGTGCATATAAAATTATGTGTTTTTTAGGGAAGTTCTAGCCATAGCTGTCCATAATAAAATTCTCCATCAGTTTTTCACATAATGATTATATCAAGGTGTAATTTCAATTGGATGTATGATTTTTAGTGAAAGATGTGATAAGAAACATCAAAGCCAATGTGGTATAATTTTCTTTTAAAATTAATATTGAAGAGGTGAGTCATTATATACATCTGTGTTTCAATGAATATAGTTCTTGAAAAAAAGAAAAACTAAAAAGAAAAATGAAAGATCAAGGTATATATACTTACATAGTAATCTACAAAAGATTATATAAGATTTTAAATAGCAGAGATTATGTATATTAAGGATAGTATTTGATAGAAAACACAAACTTTTCATGAAAGAATTTGTGAATATAAGAAGAAGAAATAATCCTGAAGGATGTACCCTGAAAACCTCATTCTCTATAATTTCAATTTCAATTCAAACCATGTCTCCCAAGTGAGGAGTATATAGGTAAGCAGGTGCTAGTTTATATGCCTTGAGCTTGAGCTATTATTGGCTTCCATACAAATAAAACAGATACGTAAATTCAAAACAACTCTGTTCTGAGACACAACTACAGCTGAGGCTCTGCAAGATGAGTGTGAAAGGTGGGGAAATATAGTGAGTGACCCTCTCCACCCAGCTCAGTTAGAGTGCTCCAAAGGACAGAGGAGCGCTGAGACGGAAAAGGAGCCATGCTCCAGTGGGTTTTATTGATTGGATTATGCAGCATCGATTGTTCAAAAGCAGGTTTGCTGACTGCTGTAAATTGAACTTATAACGTGTCAGAAGTCTAGATCTACTTTGCTTCTAATAGGCAAATAGAATTTCAATTAATTAACAACAGTAGACTTTATGTTCCTTTCGGTAATGAGAACTATCATTTGTATTGCTACTCAATTCTTTGAGTAAAAATGGGAAGAAACTGAATTATAATAGACCCCCTTCTATCACTAAGAGATTCTGATGGCCGATCCTCTGTCTCTTATGACTGTCATGTAAGGATAATTCTTTGGTACTAGTTGTCTTGCCTTTTAGTATCATGCTTTTAACATTTCAGCAGTTTTCCTCCACTTCCATCCAAGCTGTGTCTCACTCAGGCGCCACTTCCCCACCTCTTTTCACTCTGAAAAGGTTTTTTAATTACTCATAGCCAGGAATACATATGCAAGCTGGAGGATTTGTGCATGAAGTGCCTGCATTACGTGCTAGGCTCCTGAATTTTCCACACACTGAGCTTTAAAGCTACTTCCTT
>NC_034601.1:32579515-32595825 GCF_900095145.1 Mus pahari
AAAAAAAAAAAAAAAAAAAAAAAAAATCAGGAAAAAAAAGATTTGTAGGTGATGATGAGCAGCAATAAGTTAATTATCACTAAAATTGTGTAAGCATCTTGCATTTAAAGAACACACATCTACATTGGAAAGGTAAACTCTATTCTCCTCTTCGTGGTTATCTATCACAGGGATTATGACCGAGACCAGTTTGCTGATAACCAAATCCCACTATTGGTAATAGGGACTAAACTGGACCAGATTCATGAAACCAAGCGCCATGAAGTTTTAATCAGGACTGCTTTCTTGGCTGAGGACTTCAATGCTGAAGAGATTAATTTGGTATGTATTTTCACTAATGTGCGTCTAGGTTATATTCTAGGCAAAGAAGCTTTATACTCAAATCAGCAGCTCACCAGTCCAAAACAAATCAGAATCAGCATGTCTGGACTATCACATGAAGGTCTCTTTCACTTTGAACTTGTACACTGGGCTGTTAGAATCCTCAAACTATATTCTGCTAATAGTACAAATCATAGATTCTTGAAAAAACTTAAAAAGCATACCAAATTCAAAATAATCATATCAATTAAGTTATACATTGGTTATTGTTGTTTTTGGAAGAAAAAAAAAAGCTCTTAATCCCAGCACTCAGGAGGCAGAGGCAGGTGGATCTCTGAGTTTGAGGCCAGCCTGGTCTACAAAGTGAGTTCCAGGAGACAGAGAAAGCCTGTCTCAGAAAACCAAAATAAAATAAAATAAGTAAAATGAAAGAAAGAACCTCTCAACTGCTTATCTTGAAGGGCACACAAACAGATGTATGAGGAAATTGTAAACTGTTAACTAGAAATGTATCATAAAGACTAATGTATATAAAGTCTTACATATAGAAACTCAGTGATGGCTAGTTTCATTAGAAAAGAATGCTAACGAGCTAGGAAACAATGCATATAAACCAGTTCCCATTCCCCAACAAGACCTTGCCCAAAGCCTCGGTGGTAGCGATGAGTTACCATTGCTCATAAGCAGGATTGGCTTGCTGTCGGTACACTGTTGTTCCAGGTGTGCAGTGCTGACTGAGAGAGCCAGTGGCCAGCACTTCGAGGGCAGCTGTTCACCAGATGCTGTTGTAAGGTTTACAAGTATCACATCACATGTAATGTAGGTACTTCTATCTCCATTTTAAAGATGAAATCAAGTAAGGCACTCCAACCATACAAGTTAAGTCCCTTTCCCACTTGATTATCCTTCAACTAAGATTTAAAATGGAGGTGCTTTGAAATAATTTATATGAACAGTTACCCGAAGCTCACTGCATATTTATATTACCAACAGCACCTATGAATGTCTATAATGACTGTTCTTCAAGTCAGAGCTTTGTGCTCAGAATGCTGGCAGGAGCCCCCTGTTGATGCTTTGTTATGTAATGTGGTACCAGGTCTTACACGTGAGAAACACTTTACTACTGTGCCATAACCTCCGCTAGTACTTTTATTCTACAGATCATTCAGGTGAGTCTGATACCTTTTGTTCAGCGAATTAACATCTGTAAACATTGACTCTACCTGTCTGGTTCAGTCTCTGCCTGCCCTCCATTGTTTTTTATATTTTATTGTACAGTGGAATGTGCCTCCTGTTTGCATCTATCACCATGGAATGGTCAATATATAATACCCCGGTAGTAGTCACTGTTGGACCATGGTACTCAAGAGGATCTCTACCATGTAGATTATAAAAGTGTGCTATCTCTGTAGATTAGTGCTGGTGTTACTTTATTTGCACATTATTTGCCATTACATATGCATAATTAGTTCCAGTAGTAACTTGAACACGTTTCTGAGTGTATCTTTGTCTGGAGCCTACTGGTACCTGACAACCAGCTAGACACATATCTGTCCTTATCCTACAGAGGCTAGGCCGACTTCAGCTGTTAGCAAAACCAAAAGATAGGCAGTAGGATGGAAGCACTTGCAGTCTCCCAAGGGCTTACATATGACGTGTCTTTAGTTTGTCAGTGTGTCCTTTCACAACACAACAGAAGCAATACTAGAAGTGGCTAATGAGGATACAAGAAGTTAAAGTGCAGGAGGGCAGATGAAGATGAGGAGTGAAAATAGAGCCAAACAAGTAAACGTGGAACCTCAGACTGAGACTAATATGGTGGTAGCATTAGTGCTAGCTCACCATTTCTTTTGTGAAATTACTTACGCCTACAGAGAAGCCTGAATCCAACACACATATATCAAGAGTAGAGTCAGAATTTCTCTCTGCCTTTGTAAATGCAAATTATTTGACTAAAAGTAGGCACGAGGGTTATTATGTATATAGTACATTTTCTCATGTGTGTTTATTTAGTTTCTGGTCATTTTCCACATTCACACAAGCTATTTAGAGCTACTGATTTTCAGGCTTTCCCTCAGCCATGATCAATGGCAGATGGCTTTTTCAGCTCCAAAATTTTCATCCTAAGAAGGATGTAGTTTCAGATTTCCTACTCAAGCTAAATTGTGGAGCCCAGTAGTTAATTTTATGAAGGAAATGGCAGCTTGTTTGATTGCCATTTGATTTAGGGTTGTTTTTTTATTTAGTAATTTTAACTCTAACTTAGAGTCATCATTTAACGTTCTGATAAAGTGATCAATAACCATTTCGCAAAAACATCTAATGCAGGTCTAAGGTTGATCTCTCATCTGTCCCAACTGGTTCAAACATTATTGCAAATTCAGCAGTGTGTGTACATAGTGAGATACCCAGGTATCCACACATGGGATTATCTGTATTATATTAAATGTTTCTGTGCTTGAAAATTCATTCTGATAGCATTTTGTAACAATGAGAAAGAGAACTGATGCCCCGGTTCCTGCTGTGTGACAGGCATGCAGTACCTCTTTGCATTTCACAAAACTCTGAATAGAATCATCTCCGTTTCACAAATGAGTAAGCCCAACTTTAGAGCCATAATGACTTAAGCAGGGTACACAATCTGGAAATGTCGGCACAGATATCTGAAGGCAGAGATTACTGGCTTCCAAGATTGCTGATTTCCTTAGTATTTTTTGATCTTTGGAAACTGTTGTAATTATAACCAGTTAGTCCCCTTTCCCACTTCCCCCCTTCCTGTGTGTGTGTGTGTGTGTGTGTGTGTGTGTGTGTGTGTGTGTGTGTGTGTTTGTTGAGGTTGAGAACTATTATAGTTGCTGGCCATTGTTTAAAGTATGACCCTTGAAATACTATGTTGAAATTGTTACTAAATGTATTAGAAACATGTGGCCCTGGCTGTTACAAAACAGCATTATTAAATACAGCAAGAATAATTCCAGAAATTGCTCAAGAGGCACAGAGGGCCCACAGATGCATGCAAGACACTTATCTTCACGAAGAAGTCTTAATGATACTTGTACAATTTGGTCTTGGTGGCATTTGAGGTAAAGATCAAAGCTGACTCTGTCTCTTGAGAGGGCCAGCACTGGTGACAAGCAAAGATGGCAGCACTGTCATTTACAAGGTGTTGTGATGACTTAGTGTCCCAGACTGTGTAGCCTCCTCTGAGCTCTGTGCTTTCCTACATAAAGAATCTTACTAAATAATGTATCTGTTTATTATTATCAGAACCAGTATATCTTTGTGTTATGTGAAGAAAGGGAGAGATTCTTGACAACTGTTTGTTCTTTGGCTAAATATTATTTTCATGTTTCCAACAATTATACAGACTGCATAGTTCTTAACTCGTTGAACACTTAATCCCTGGTCTGCAATACATGTGTCCTGTTTATATGACTTTGTTAACATCTGCAGGTCACCTAATCAGTCCCTTGGTTTTGCTAACAGTGTGCTAGTAATTAACGATGGGTGTGTTGACTTACTATCCTCCAACATTGCTCAGATGGCAGGGACTAAATGGCTGCACTTTCTTTGCCTTCCTGTTCACGTATCATAATCTGAATCTTGCTTTGTATTTTATGAGCATTCCGATGACTTATACAGAATGGCACTGGAGCCTCACTTCTGGCTTTTCTCTGTGCACCTCTGTCTTCCAGGATTGCACAAACCCACGGTCCTCAGCTGCAGGCTCCTCCAATGCTGTCAAGCTCAGTAGATTTTTTGATAAGGTAATGGCTTCAATTAAGTTATTTTTAAACTTAACATATGATAGCTTAAACTCTTTGTAGAATGCTGTGTCCTTTTGTTCCTTTGCCCAAAACTTCACAGCCTGAATACCTGTTTTGATCTCTCTTATCTGTTGGAATAATTGCTCAAGGCCTGCTGACGTACTTACTCCATCACTAGCGCTCTCTAAGCAAAGAGTAAAGGCTATTGGATTGAGTGGGGGTTCTTCAAAAGATGAGTCTTCCTCAAAACAGTTTACAGTTACCTGTTTTTAAAGTGCTTTGTGTAATTACATCTCCCAAAAGGCACCAAACAGAGGTTAAAGCCCTTTATTCTCTCAGCTATGAATATTTTCCATGTAAATGTTGCTTTTACTTTGTAAAGCTAAACTGTCTCCTGGAGTCTGTTGTTTCCCTGTGAGGAGCATCTGCACCCTCCTGTCACTGAGCTGGAATAAGAGGGAGCAAGCTGGAGCCCTGCTCATCTGCATCTCCAGGTTATGCAGCTGCCTTACATCATGCTCATTTTGCATAGGACTTTCTTCTGCATGAATTACTGAAAAAAATTAATTTCTATATTAGATCTATTCAATGCTGGAAAAATTGCTCAATGGTTAATAGCAGTTGCTACTCCTTCAAAGGACTCAGATTTAGGTCCCAAACCCCACAGTGAGCTGCTCACAACCACCTGTGACTCTAGCACCAGAGATCCACTACCCTCTTCTGGCCTCTGTGGTGCACATGCAAGCAAGCAGGTACACACACAGCACATATACATATAAATAGACATAAAATAAATAAAGTTTTAAAATTACAGATCTTCCTTATGGAATATTCCATATTATTTGAGTGATATTTGGCCCCCTTTTCAGTATGTTACCAGAGGTCCAGTAGGGGACTATGTGTCCAATAGGGAAATTTTATCTCACTTTTTAACTGAAGTGTGGCAAGAAGGGACAGATGTACACAGGCACTGATTCCCATGGTTCTCAGATGGCCTACCCTCAAGCTAGGGCCTAGGAAAGTGAGAGTCTCTGTTCTCCTTTGCTAGGCTGCACAGATATTAGCATTTTCTTGGGAAGTGGTGCAAGGAACTATATATTCTCTCCATATTGTTTTCAAATCTAAAATGTTGCAGCATCTGCTTGGTTTAGATCCGTGTCCCCATCTAATACAAAACCCTGTCCCTAAGAATAGCATCCTATAGATCTGGGTTTGATCTGGAAAGGTCACATAGTATACGTTTATGTGTTTTAAGTATTTTTTAAGATTAAAAACTCTTAAGTCCCATCCTAGAGAAACAATGGATTTTAGACTAGCATAGCCCAAGTTATCAGCAAAGCTTTATAGATAGATAGATAGATAGATAGATAGATAGATAGATAGATAGATAGATAGATAGATAGATAGACAGACAGACAGACAGACAGACAGACAGACAGATAGATAGGTTGGTTTTAAGAAAGGAGTAATATGCATACGAGAGGACTTCATGAGTTGGGGGTGAACAACTCTGAGCATAAGAGTAACCTAGCTTTGTTGTCTAAGTCTCAATAAAGAATGCATCAGTAAAACGATTGGCTGGTTTTACACAACGTGTACTGGATATGAAAGCAAAATACGTGGGAATACAGTCTGCCCCATTTTCTGTAGAGAAACCCTTTCAGAATGCCAAGGCTGCTTCGACTAGAGGGAGGCTGGATCCAGATTTTCTTAGCTGGTGATAAGTCTATGCCTGTGTGGTAAGGTGTCCCTGTCCTGCTGAGAATGAGGAAGGGGTCAGTCCTTTGGGGGCTTCAGGGACTAAGTGTTTCAAGGTGTGTGCTAAACAGAAACCAGGTTTTCTACCTCAAAGGCCAATGAATGCATCTTTGTCCTGGGCTCATATGACTTAAAATGCTAACTGAGACGCAATCTCCAGGAGAGAAAACCAGAATAATTTGTGTCTCAGGCAATTGTGAGCAAGGTTCCCAGGCCTGAAAGGACAGGCTGTGCTCTGCGTCAGGTTTCCCAGCTTCATCCCTCCAGATGTGACTGTCTTAGTCCATCTGCACCTAATCTGTAACTGACTTGGTGTTTCTCTTGCAGCAGCACCTCTGCAACCAGTGCAGCGTCGCCAGGAGTAGAATGGAAATCAGTGTTTTTTATAATCTCCTTCATCATCTGAAAGCATGGTTCTCAAACCCATTGTGTTAGGACGTGTGTCGTGTGAGCTTCTTTACACGAGCTGGGATGTTTTATAAGATACATCCACTGCTTTAGCCTGTCTTCCCCCTGACAAGTTCAGCAAGCCCTGAAATGACCAGTGAAGCCTTGAGGGAAACCCACTGACTGCTTGATGCTGTGTCCTTGTCCACAGGCAGGATGCACAGAATTCCTCGCTGCTTCACGCAGACCCCTCCTGAGGATTGCAGCAGTGCTGTAGGGATCCTTTAGGAGCTGACTGGTGGGAAACTTGGCCTAATTGCTGCCATACACTAGGGACCTGTTGGGACATTATTCTGTCCTTATTTAGTTTCTATGTGTTACTTACTTCTGAGTTTTATTTACTTTTGAAGCAAAGTCTTACTTCATAAACCAGAATGGTCTGAAATTCACCAAGTTGCCCAGGCTTACCTTGAACTCCTAATCCCCCTGACTCTGCTTCCTGCATGTTGGGATTGACTACAAAGTCTCATAATGATAGAGTGTATCGCCATATCCTGTTCACTGGTGTATCCTCCCTCCCTTTGGAAGTGAGTAGGTGGTGATGGAGATAATCTCACACTTTCAACCCCGACAGCACCAGGTTTTAAAGACTGTGTGCATGCATGCGTGAGTGCCTGTGTATGTGTGCGTATGCACTCGTGCACGCGCCTCATATGCCACAAGTACCTGCAGAAGCCACAAGAGGGTGTGGGATCCCCTGAAGCTGCTTGCAGGTGGTTGTGAGCTGCCCAGTGTATGTGGTGGGAACCAAATTCTAGTCTTCTTAAAAAGCCACAAGTGCTCAGCTGCCGAGCCCTCCCTCTGGCCCCAGCATCAGAGTCTTAACTCACTGTATTAAATGTCCAGAGCTGTTGAAAGGGGTTTTAATTTGGCAATATGTCCTATTGTTGCAGTAATGAACGTTATAAATTAATTGCTTTTTCCGGGGAAGTATGCTGAGCCCTAAAATCTTCATTTGTTTTTCGCAGGTTATAGAGAAGAGATATTTTTTTAGAGAAGGTAATCAGGTTGGTATCTATCTTTTTCTTGATAAAGTGACTTCTTAAGTTTTGAAAAACATGGTTTCTATTTTTTTCCTTCAGAGGGGATTTTGTTTATTTAATTAGGGAAAGCTCTCTATAGGCACAGGCAACTTACTTTCTCCTGTCCTCTTGACTACAAAAGGACGAAACCTAAACAAGCAACATGAGGATCTACAGGACAAGAAGAGCCCAGGGATAAGCTCTGCTCTAAGTAAAGAAGATCATTTCCTCAAGGGGGCTTAAGGTCTTTTTGTCTGGGGTCGTCCATAACAGACACTGTGTATAAAAGTCCAGTTGGTGATTCCAGGAGATCTGTCCTTTCTAGATGGCACTGCCACCAATTTGTTGGCAAATGTTTTCTGTATTTAAAGAGTTTCTTTTTATTATTTATCATTCTGATATTCTGATTGGAATCTCAGAGAGCATCAGGCTGGCGTGCAAGAACATGAAGCAGGAGTTTAGTTTTAGCATGTGACTGTTTCATAACATATGAAACAACTACAACATAACAGGATTCTTTCTTGCCTACAGATTTCAGGCTTTTCTGATCGGAAGAGGTTTGGAGGAGGGGCACTGAAGAACTTCCACTGTGACTGAGTGGCTGAGGGAGCAGCAGCAGTGTCCACAGCTTCCTCTTGCTGTGTAGGGCCATTAACTTCTCAGGCTTTGGTAAAAACATCTCAAAATGCTACCTCACCCTCTCATGGAAAATTGAAAGGAAGCAGCGGCATGGAAGGTCCTAGCTCTGCCCATTCTCTGTATCCTCACCACCCTGTTATAGCTTATGTAAAAGCCTTGAGACGACATGAGGGCTTGTCAAACCCATGCAGTGAAGAACTGGAGGCAAGGGCTGCAGAGAAGGCTGACTCTTGCTTGGAACCAGAGGGTTTTACAGGCCTGTGATTTTCCCACACTCACTGCTGAAGGCTTAATTAAATACTTCAGAAACATATCTATGTTGTTTTACCTTCCTGAGGGGAAAGGTCATGTTAATCAGCCCTGAGTTATCCACCCCAAACCATCTCTGTCTTTTTAAAAGAAGCCAAATGGTGTTATTTCATTTTCTCCGCCCTCATTACA
Organism: Mus pahari; assembly: GCF_900095145.1. NCBI lineage: Eukaryota > Metazoa > Chordata > Mammalia > Rodentia > Muridae > Mus > Mus pahari. The sequence goes on from NC_034601.1 coordinate 32,587,911, forward strand.
CACAAGGGTGCCTAAGAATAGCAACCCCGTCTCCTCTGCTCTCACTGGGAAAAGGCTTAGTGTCTGGGAAGAGCGATGGACTAATGGCTGGAGTTAAATAGAAATACAAATTAATAATACATGGCGACCAGACCAGAAGAGAAGGGTCTGTGAGCCTCCGACAGCTCCTCCGCTCTAAGGTTGCAGCTGTCAGAAGGCTCCCTCTGCTTTCTGTTTGGAAATTGGGTGAAATCTGAGACGTGTACCAGGCCAGTAAGGCACATTTATTGCCTCTTTGGTGGTTTGTTTTCTGTTTTTTATTTTCCCAGTTTAGTTGGTTGTTGTTCTGTTTATTTGTAAGGAAATCCAATTCCTGAAGTGTCCCTTAATATGATGAACAGTAAGCTAAGACTATTATCCTTGTCTTAACAATGTATTTATGAGAAAGTCAATTAACTTTCAGAGTAACAAACTCACATACATTATGAACCGTGTTTGAGATTTCATAATCATGCCGCAGCATTTTTGGTGGTGGTATGTATGTATATGTTTGCATAATTGGTCATCATTGTTTTTAGCCCATCTTTTTTGCTGGTTTAATCTTGCGGCCAGTTCCTTAGTTTATAAAATTGTTTGTCAAAAACGGCTGTAATTGGCTGCTGTGCTCAACACCTTGTTTCCAGGTGCTTCTGTCTCTGCAGTGGCGCCCCACTCCCTGCTCCCTGCACCCTGCGCCCTGGCTTTGTACCCAATTAAAAAATCATGGTATTAATTCACAGTGTCATTTCTTTTAAAACCAAGTTAAAACGACTTTTCTGTTCCATTTTAATTAAACTTCAGAAGGGCTCCGGAAGTCAGGGTACACTGGACACGCAGAAACTCAGAAAGGCATTCTTGGGGCTCCTGAGCTGGGCTGCCCTCCAGCTTCACCTCCTCACTCGTGGGACCTAGGCCCTGATTCACTGTGCTAGCTAGCTGATTGGTTTGTTCTCTGATGGAATTAGTGTTATGCAAACCATTGTCCATGTGGAATTTAGCACAAGTGTATTGTGGCAGAGACCTGGCTAGGAAGGTAGAACCCAAATGCTACACAGAGCACTAGCTGTAGTGTCTAACCTCTCCATGTTTCTCTTCAGCTACACCGAGGGGCATGGACTGTGTGGCTCAGTCTTAAGCACTTACGTAGCACATGCAAGGTGTTAGGGTTGATTCCCAACATCATTTTAATAAAAAATAAATACATTAAAACCCATTCCCTTTTCTCTCCTTTCTCGTAATTAAGAAGCCCATCCCAATTTCTATCATTTATTTCTTATTAAGAAATAAAAGGACCAGGTATGGTAGCATACACATTTAACCCAGCGCTTAGGAGGCAGAGTCAGGCATATTTCTTAAGTTTGAAGCCAGCCTGGTCTACAGACTGAGCTCCCGGACAACCAGGACTATACAGAGAAACCCTGTCTCTAAAAACAGAGGGGTAGGAGAGGGAGAGGAAAGGGGGGAAGATAAAGCAAAAGGTTAGTAGTTAAGAACACTTGATGCTCTTGCAAAGAACCTGGGTTTGGTTCCCAGCACCCCACATGGGCAATCCACAGCCATCAGTAACTCCACTTCCAGGGAACCCAACGCCCCCTTGTGCTCTCATGAGCACATGCATATACAGTGTGTTTTGTCATGCATAAAGGCAAAGCACTCATACATATAAAATAAAAATATTTGAAGTGTAAGGGGATTAAAGACCTATCAGTGATAGCTACAGGGTCAGATTTGATAAATTATTAATATTCCTCAATTCCATTTCTATTTTTTTCTACCTGCTTGATTCCTTGAACTGTAGTTTTTCTTTACAATTTTATAAACTTTTTTTATTTAAACAAACAAACAAAAAAAGCTGGCACACAAACTAATCATCATACAACCAAATTAACCCCACCCAAGTCTATCATCTTAGTGAACTGTACAGTTAGGGCTTCACAGTGGGTATACTTTTACAGTCGTGTGTGTGTGTGTGTGTGTGTGTGTGTGTGTGTGTGTGTGTGTGTGTACTTATGTTGACCAATAGGTTTCTAAGAAACAATAAATTTTAATATAATCATCTGAAGTTAATTCATTGCAAGTATATAACAACAAATAAAGCTGTTTACCAAATGAGTGTTATTTGTAGACATCCTCAAAAGAATGTTCTTGAAGCATGATTTTTAAAGACTTAGTCATATATGCTACATGTAAACAATAATTTAATATAATACAAAAATAAATGATTACAACTGCCAGGGTTGTTTAATGTATTGCATCTTAATTATCTTACCTTCTTGGTAGCGTAAGGTTCTAGTGATAGCTGTTAGCCATTGTTTTCTGGCCCTTTTCCTGTGTGTTTTTTCCCTATATAATTTAGAGTTCTTGACCAGTATTCTCCCTCAGTGTAGAGTCAACCAAATGTTAAAGCATGGAGACATCCATCTGACCCTTGCATGGACGGGACCATTACATGGAACCTAGTTGAGGATTTAAATGGTCTCCATCTCAGTGCCAGTGGGATACAAACACACTCCTCCTTCTTACACTGCCTTGGCATTGTAGAAAATACTTCTTGCAACTGATATCCTCCGCCATCAGACTGGGATGAAGTATTCCTAATTTCTGCCGTTACCTTCACTTCAATGGCGTGTATTAGAGCACCTGACATAGGTAGAAATTCGTATAGACCATTTAATAGATGGTGGTTTCCTTGGTTCTAAGAAAGCTGATGGTTCAATGAGATTTCTGCATTGATTTGCTACCTTAAAATTTAGAAAACACTGGGAGGGAAAAAAGTAGAAGAAATTAAAAATGTATTTCGTCATAGTTGAAAAACAGCTAAACCACTTCACAGGAAAAAGAGGTGTCCCAGGAAGTCCGACCCTGAACCTCAACTATTCTAGTGTATGCTTGCCTCTACACAGTGTGTACACACAGAGTTTGCCAGGGCTGTTCCATGGGATTGAAAGGTTATGGCTTTTCAGTTACAATAAATCCACAGGACTCCCATCAGATGCATTCAAACTCAGAAGTGCATAAAAATCTCTTTCAATACTGAATCTAAATTCAGATTCCAGAGTTTCATCTGTTTTTCTTCCCATCCTTTAATTCTATATGTAATAAATCTATTTTATATTTTTTGACATTTTTAATGTTTGTGTGTGGGGTGTGTGTGTGTGTGTGTGTGTNTTTTTTGACATTTTTAATGTTTGTGTGTGGGGTGTGTGTGTGTGTGTGTGTGTGTGTGTGTGTGTGTGTGTGTGTGTGTGTGTCTGCAGAGGCCAGAAGAGAACATTGGATATACTGGAGCTGGAATTACAGACAGCTGTAAGCTGCCTGACAGAGGTGTTCTAAAGTGCTAAGCATCTCTTGATCTAGTCCATTTCTTTACCTCTTAGAGCCATGCCACCTCCTGGTAAACCAGGAGATACTTGTCTTTGGTATATGGTGAGCATTCTTGGTGATGCTAATTTCCTAGAGATACCTGTTTCTAATCCAGGCACAACTGTTTTGAGCCAGTGCTCTGCTGGCTGTCATAAAGCACACCACTTCTCTTGACAACGTTTTGTTTTCTCAGATAACTAACCGCTTAGCTTTTCCGAACAATGGTAGAAAATGTAGCCTCCTCTAACCCAGATGTAACAACTTGCTCAGAACAGTCTATCACTTGGGATCACCTGCCCTGGAGCCCCCTCTGCTGTGACAACCATCCTGGAGTGGTGGCTTTGTGGGTCTGTCACACTGCTCTTCTCATTATCCCAACTTCCTGGAAGTTTTTTTCCATTTTTTTGAGGGTGAGGCAAAGGCTCAGTAGTCTTAAGATGAAAGAGCACACACATCCCATAGGTGTGCAGGCACAGATCGTTTTAAGGGACCCATTTTCCAGATCTTCAATTTCCATGTGTATACCTTTAACAGAATGAGCTGCCTGGGAATGTGACCCTTAACTAGTTCTTCCCACCTTAGCTTTCACCACCACCTTTGCCCTCGCTGGCAAAGGAAGAACTCACTTGCTAAGTCACTTGCTAAGTGACTATCAACAGTTTCTTGAAAACAGCATTTTTTTTTTGCATATGTGGAATTCCTGAAAACAAAGCACTGTGGTACATCTCTCCAAGGTGCACGCATCTTCCAGGTGCCAAAAGGGGGGGGGGGTGGCAATTTCTAAATAGTTTCTTTATTTAAGGACTTTGCCTGTACCAATCCACATTTAAAAAAAAAAAAATGCCTGTCTTACGTGACTTAGTCACTGTCCTGTTGCTGTGAAGAGACACCGTGACCAAGGCAACTCTTATGAAGGAAGCGTTTTATTGGTGGCTTTCTTACACAGTCTCAGAGGTGTAGTTCATAAGTATCACAGTGGGGAGGGCGGCAAGCATGGCAGGCACAGTGCTGGAGATGTAGCTGAGAGCTACATTTCCTGATCCTCGTGCAGATTGAGAACCTGGTCCTACTCTTGAAACCTCGAAGCCCACTCACTCCCAGTGACACACTTCATCCAACAAGGCCACACCTGCACATCCTTCTAACCCTATCAAAGAGCTCTACTCCCTAGTGAACATTAAAATAGAAAAGCCGATCTTATTTAAACCTAATATATATTGTGAAAATGTGCATTGAGACCCACTATTTTGTACAATTGATATATACTAATGAAAAGCAAAATCAACCAAAGACAAGATAAATAACTGTTAATAGTTTCTTTTAAAAAGATAATTTTCTACATTTGGAACTCTTGAAAACAATGCAGTAATGAAATTTGAAAATGTTAAGTGACTATCAACAGCTTCTTTAAAACAACATTTCTTTTTTTTTTTTTTTTTTGAATATGTGGAATTCCTGGAAACAAAGCCAAGAAAACTTTAGCAGAAAAATAGCCAACCAGTTGCTGCTATCAAAGAACCCTTTGGTAGTGGTCATCAGTTACTGTAGGGACTCATAACTAGTCAGAGTGCTGAGAAGACAAGACAACTAGATGAAATGCCTGTATATCGTCCCCTCCAAGGCTCATAGACCATTCTAGAAGGAATAGGGGGGAAAGACAGAAACAGTTGAGGTGGTGATGGATGCCGGCTACTAGCTTGACATGGTGGTTATACTCTTGAACTCAACTGCTCTGATCACCTACATAAGATCTGCACAAGATGGAAGCCATCAACGCGCTTGTCTCTCTGTGAGAAGAACCCACGCCCCCACCAAGGATTTTTGCAGTTAATGGTTGATGGGGGAGGGGAGGCAGCACTCTGACAGACAGGCAGAGAAAACATAAATAAGAAAGATGACATACTCTTAGCTCCTTTCAACTGACCTGTCTAAACTCCCTGTGTCCTAGGCAGGTCCAGACTGGGCTGTGTGCCAGACAGCCCACTCTTTTCTGTCGGCGATGACCAATCCAAAGTGAGGGCTGGGAAGCCCCTCCTAGGGCCACCTTTAAAACCCCAGCCCCCTTGCCAGGCAGTGGTACAGGCCTTTAATCCCAGCCCTTGGGAGGCAGAGGCAGGCAGATTTCTGAGTTCGAGGCCAGCCTGGTCTACAAAGTGAGTTCCAAGACAGCCAGGGCTATACAGAGAAACCCTGTCTCAAAAACAAACAAACAAACAAACAAAACAAAAAACCAGCCCTCCAGGACTAAATAAATAAATTTCACCTTCTGGTTTCTCTTCCTGCTGGTGGGAAGTAGTCTAATTCTAGTCAGGTGAACACATGCTCTTTGCTTTTAATAAAACTTGTTTGTTTGCTGTGACTGGTTTATTTCCTGACTTTTAAATCTTTACTTAGCAGAGAGCACAGACCCAACCCAGGTCTTTTACATAGTCACAGCATCACTAGTAAAATGTCCTTATACCTATAGACAGGCTTTCCCCTGTGTTCCTTTAGGGTAACTCCGGTTGGAGCACACAAATACACACACACACACACACACAAAGCCATAAAAGGAGAAATGCCAGTTGGGAAGAAGAAGTGGGAGGAGAACAGAGAGCAAAGGCAAGAAATGAATATGATTAGAACACACTACATTCATGTATGATGATAACACAGCGAAGCCCATTATTATGTATAATTAATATGTCAATACAAAGGAAAAAATAACCAAGGCTTTGTCACATTCATGACAAAGCTTTTCTCTTAGTCTATCAAAGTACAAAACAAAGTATTAAAAAATTGGCTATAAACAGACAATGTGTAATATTCAGTAAAGTACATGGTTCCAGTAGCTGGGAAATGAAGCCTTTCCAATCAAGCCTCCAATTATTCCCTTTCAACACACACACACACACACACACACACACACAGACACAAAACCTAAGGTGTTGAATTATAGATCATTAGAGGTAATACTTAATGGCAAATGACTGATTTTTGAGTTCAGAAGTGAATTAAAAAATTGCTTGCATTAATATCTATTTTCATGTGAACAAAATTTTTAATGTGTAAAATGACAAAAAAAAAAAGAGAGACAGGATTTAATGATACAATCTTGCAATTTCAGATGTAAGGGTAAGTATTTTCAGAGCTGGTACGGTGGCTTAATAGATAAAGGCTCTTGCTGCCAAGCCTGACAGTGGCATTTGATCTCAGGACCCACGTGGTGGAAGGAAAGAACCAGTGCCTTAGGCCAGTGCTTCTCAGCCTTGCTAATGCTGTGACCCTTTAGTACACCTCATGTTGTGGTGAACCCCAAACATAAAATTATTTCATTGCTACTTCACTGTAATTTTGCTTCTGTTAGGATCATAATGTAAATATCTGGTATGCAGGGTATCTAATATGAGACCCCTTGTGAAAGGGTCCTCCGACCCCCAAATGGGTCACTACCACAGGCTGAGGGCCACCTCCTTAAGGGTGTCCTTAGACTCCATAGCTGCACTGTGACAACCACCATCACCCCCACCCCAGCAAAAAATAAAATACATCGAATATTTCTGGAAATTGTGTGCCTCATATTTAACAAGTTATCCAAAGAGGTCATATTTCTGGCCACTAACCTAAAGAAGAACCTTACAGTCTTGGATCTAAAGAGGAATACATGCTGTGAAGATTCTGAAAGTGCAGTTGGGGGCAGGGGAGAAGGCTGAGGGTTTGGGGTTTGGTTTTTGTTGTTTTTCTGAGTCAAGGTCATACTGTATTGCCCAAAGCCAGCCTCTGGAGCCTAGGTCAAAACGAACCACCTGGCTCAGTCTCCCAAATCCCTAGGATGACACCCTCATCACCTTTTAGAATGCTTGTTTTTTGATGCTTTCCTTTAGACCTTTTCTTGGGGAGGGGAGAGAGAGAGAGAGAGAGAGAGAGAGAGAGAGAGAGAGAGAGAGAGAGAGATTGAGATTCCAACCTGCTAGATGAGAAAGCAAGGAGATGCCTGCAAGCTTCAAAAGCTTCAAATCTTGCTTTTGGCTCACTGCTCCACATATCCCCAACCTTGACAGTCTCATCCTTCCGCTGAGTGTGTTAGTAAAAGTGGCTCTCCTAGCCAGCTAACCTCTGTGTCTTCTGCTTCAGGAGTCTGCCCAAACACTCCTGATCCTGGAAGGCTTCTCAGTAGGAGATGCAACCCACTCCTAAGTTCAGCCACACTGCCCCACATACAGTGTACTGCACCTCCATTTTCTCTGTCTTAGATAGATAGATAGAGATAGATAGATAGATAGATAGATAGATAGATAGATAGATAGATAGATAGAGATTGTATCATTTAATCCTGTTTTTTGTGGTTTTACACATTAAAAATTTTGTTCACATAAAAAATAGATATTAATGCAAGCAATTTTTTATTCACTTCTGAACTCAAAAATCAGACATTTGCCGGGCATGGTGGCGCACGCCTTTGATCCCAGCACTCGGGAGGTAGAGGCAGGCGGATTTCTGAGTTCAAGGCCAGCCTGGTCTACAAAGTGAGTTCCAGGACAGCCAGGGCTATAGA
>NC_034601.1:32595930-32713454 GCF_900095145.1 Mus pahari
TGTGTGTGTGTGTGTGTGTGTGTGTGTGTGTGTGTGTGTGTGTGTGTGTGTGTGTGTGTGTGTGTTGAAAGGGAAAAATTGGAGGCTTGATTGGAAAGGCTTCATTTCCTAGCTACTTTACTGAATGTTAAACATTGTCTAGTCTCTGTGTGTGTGTATGTGTGTGTGTGTGTGTGTGTGTATATGCATGCTTTGGTTAATTAAAATGGCAAGCCATTACAAGAATCAAGGCCATCCATACCTGTGCTTTGTTTTGTTTTGTTTTCTTTTCTTTTTTCATCATTCTCCCTGGATGTTTACCTCACAATACCTGGCGGAGTAATTGCAAAGCAAATACTTAATTTATTGAATCATTATTATAAAAATAGAAAAGGTAGGAAATAAAGTTAGCCTACATAGGAGGACTTCCTAAATCTTATTAATAGGTTAATTTTGATTTAAACATTTCCAGCGTCCTAAAGCAAATCTCATCCAGCCAGTCTTTTCTTAGTCCTTTTGTCTCTCACACAGGGAAGCACTTATTTTTTTAATTTTATTTATTCATTTTTATATAGGGTCTTTCTATATATCCTTAGCAATCCTGGAATTCACCCGGCCTCAGACTGACAGATCCGCCTGCATCTGCCTCCCAAGCGCTGGGATTAAAAGGTGTGCACCACCACACTCATAAACCTGTCTTCAAGCAGGCACCGTAGAAAAGCACAGCACTGAAGCTGTTCCCTGTCACTCACGGGCTCCCGTGTGTTGCCTTTTAACCACCAAAGCAAGTTAGCAGTGGGTAATGAAGCTCCAAGGGTCTCATAAACTCAGGCATGCAATAGTTCCTTTCCTTGAATATACTTTCTGTTTCAAGTCTGTGTACTGTACAATTAGCCTCAATAGTACAGGGGTCTCCATCCACTACTAAGTTTGTATATAAAATCCAGAGTTTATATGCTATATAGTATCATATATCCATGCACTGTGGTTCCCTGTAAGCTGCCTGTCAGAAATTAGTCCACAAGTTTGTATCTATATCCCTTATTTCTATTAACATGCCCACGGGGCTGGCCCTGTGCATGTGTGGAACACCTCATGCACAGACAAACCATTGCAGTGCAACTACAGTATGCCATAGTCCTGAGCTCTGAAGGTTGCTTAGCTCCACAATCTAAAGACAAGATCTCAGATAGGCAGCCTGGATCCATTTTAGACCTGAACAAATGATTTTTAGCTATATGGTTAAATTATCTATCTATACTGTTAACCATCCACTCCCAAACTCATTAGTGTAGGGTATGCCGTTCTGTTTTCTCCCAAGTCTTTCAGCCACCGAGCTGGGCTGGGTTTACCTCATGGTTCTTTTGGTCTCACATGGGATCACTTACATGTCTGCAGCCATCTGGTACCCCGATTGCCTCATCCACACACATGACAGTTAGGATGGGCTGTGGAGCTGCCGCCTGGCCCCTGGAAGCTAGTTCTACCTCTTTACATATTAGTCTGAGGCAGCAGGAAATATACACATATCTGTGGACAATTTTTCAAGTCACTGTGGTATGTTTTCCAACATCATGTTTACCAAGACCCAGAGAAGAAAGAGGCTCCATCTCTTGACTTGACTTGTTTTTTTATTTTGTTTTGTTTTGTTTTTCAAGACAGAGTTTCTCTGTGTAGCCCTGGCTGTCCTGAAACTCACTCTGTAGACCAGCCTGGCCTCGAACTCAGAAATCCACCTGTCTCTGCCTCCCAAGTGCTGGGATTTTTTTTTTTTTTTTATAGTGAGTCTCACTATGTTGTTCAGGCTGGCTTTGAACTCAAAATCTTGCTTCAGCCTCCCAAGTGCTGGGGTGGCAGGTGTGGCCAGCTAAAGATGCTATTGACAGGGGGAACAGTAAAGTTGTGTTCAAGGGGCACACAAGGGCGAACCTAGGCAATGCTTGCAGTTACTATGATGCTTTCTTGCTCCACCCCCTCCTTACTCTCTCCTTCCTCCCTCCCTCCCTCCTTCCTTCTTTCTCTTTCTTCCTTCCCTCCATCCTGAGATGTCCTACAATAAGAAGTTACATGCCAGCGAATAGAGGAGTAAAGAGGTAAGAGGAGGCCATTTAAGCTCAAACTTCAAGATAAATCAGCAAAGAAAACCGCTTTCATACTCCCCTTGTGTAGGCTGAAGATCGGCCTTCGGCCACTCTGCATCTCATTTTGGAACTAACCAATCAACCAATTGGTAGCCTCTGCGGCTTTGTATGTCCCGCCCTTCTTCTCTATAGCCAATATAGGCTCAGTGTGAATGCTTTGTATTTCTTTAAGCCCCGATTTTATTGTTAAGCAGGGACAATGTGCTACTCTTTAGTGGTGCCCGTACTGGGGACTCTGTTCCAAGACGGGTCCTTTACCTCTTACCGATCAATAAACCCTCTACTGTCCGAACCCTCCAGTTGCAAAAGTCTGATTTGTCATTCTCTTCTTTTTGCCAACTTGTTTACAGATTAGGATTTAGCTGCTGGAGAATCGGCTAAATTGACTGACTCAGCTGCATTTCCTTCCTGTGCTGTCGCATCTGAGTTTTGGAATAATAAAACCTACTTTGCAAAATTGTTTTTTTTGTGGAATTAAATGAGGTAATGTCTGTGGGGGGAAATCTGGCATAGACTAGTCTCTCAATATGTGTTTTCTTCCTGACCACCCCCAGTCATGAAGTCGCTACCTTCCAGTGATTTCAATGAATGGCTAAGATAAGGGACAAGGGAGTCCAGAAGACAGCTGGACAGCAGTCTGCTTTCAGAGGCGTAAAGGCATTAGCAAACAAATGGCTAAAGAATTGTAAGCATACTGAATACATTTTAAGAAGTCAAGACAAATGACAGTAAACATCTCAGTTTACTTTAAATGCAACCAACACGAGGCTGTCAGCAGTTCATGATCTGGGAGCTGAGCTCATGCACAGGAGACAGTGGCAGAGAGCATCCAGTCCTTATGCCCTTCTTCGGGCTGCTTACACCAGGTCAAAGCACATTGCAGGGTTTTTTTTTTTTTTTCCCATGGGCACTGGATACTGGCCCTGCACCTTCCTGACCTGAGTCAGGACTAAGAGAGAATTCTGTTACATCTGACTGGTGCTAAGTAACTCCCACAGTTCTTTTCTTAGATAGCTTTACATCCTCTGCCTTTGGGGAAAAAAGAGACTTCCTTAAAGTGGAACAAATAATTGGTCAATGTTCATGTCAGGTGAAAGAGACCAGTCCCCTGGAGGGCGGGGAACATTCTCAGAAATGACCTGGGGTTAAAAAAAAAAGAAAAGAAAAAAAAAAGGTTGTGCAAGAATTTTCGATGTAAGCATGTTGGACTTTCTAGTGTGTCAGTTAAGCAACTCTGCCCTGAGCGACCTCCTGATCAAGGAAACACAGGGACCTGGTAAAACAACAACGTCCAGAGAGTAGTTTTAAAGAGACACAGGAGCATTGGTACCTCACAAGCTCCTTGGCCTGGGTCTCCCTCCAGCAGAAGGGAAATGGCAGAGTTAAAGGTAAGAAACCATCTGGCTGGACTTGGATTAAGACAGGAGAGTGTTCTAGGGGAGGAGGGGTCACTTAACCTGGATGGTACATCAAGCCCCAACACTAGAAAAAGAAAGAACAGAACAGAAATGGGGAGAAAGGAAGGAAGGATTGGAAGAGCTGGAATGAAGAGATGTCTGACAGGTCTATTGACCTTCTTCAGCAAGAATGTATGGAGTTTCCTGGTGTCAGAGTTGAAAAAGACTTGTGGGTTGGGGGCTGTAGAGATGGCTCAGTGGTTAAAATACTCTCTGCTCTCCCAGAAGACCTAAGTTCAGTTCCCAGAACCCATTCAGCAGTTCACACTCCAGGTCCAGGGGCGCTCTGACACCCTCTTCTAGCCCTGTGGCTTCTGTAGGCTCCTGTGCATGTTACACACACACACACACACACACACACACACTTGAAGAACTCAAACACCCCCACCACCCACCACCCAGACACACAGACACATAAAGACACCCCCACACACTTGAAGGACTCAAACACCCCCACTACACAGACACACAGACAGACACACAGACACACATGAAGGAGCTCAGCCTAAACCCCGTGATCAGATGCTACACCACAATGGTAGTAGATGTGATTGAGCTTTTTTTTTTTTTTTTTTTTTTTTTTTTTTTTTTTTTCGGTTTTTCGAGTTGACAAGTAAGAGGTGACAAAAAGCAGTAGTGTCCTTGCCTTTGTTAAGTCCTAATATTGTCATGTGGATCTGAGGACCTGTTAAGAGCTCACCTTCTAAATGGATGTATGCATTTCTCCCTGTATCTCCTTGCCCACTGCTCTCCGTCATCCTGTGGCTGCATGCTCATGGACTGGTTCATGCCAGCCACTTCAGTGTGCTTCATCTACTTAGCCATTTGGTAGTCCAGACTCAGCTTTGGGCGGTACTTTTCATTTAGCATGCCATTGAGAAGAATTAGTAGGTCATGTGCTACACGTGCTAGGTGTTTTAAGGATGTATTAGCATTCTAAACCTAGTGGGTAGTTTAAACCAATAAGGAAAGCAAGGTTCATAGAGACAAAGGGACTCATCCAAGGTCCCTGCTGGTAAATGGTGGAGCCCGTAATAGAAGCCAAGAGTTTGAATTGCAGGCCCACAAAAGAGTGTTGGTGGCACCTGCTTAGGTTGGGCCTTTGGGTCAGGGAGAAGAAGTGTGTCCCCAGTGTCTAAAACTCTTCCTAGTGCTTAGCTCAATGCATAGGACCATAACCAGAATATCCTGGCACATTGGCTCAAACTGAGTAGGGCAGGCTTCCTAGACCTCTTCCTGAAAGGCAGGAATTGCACACTGCCAGGAAGCCTTTCGGTCAAGGCCCGGATGGTAAATCCATCCGATCCCTAATTAGTAGACACCCGAAAGTGCTTAACTCCTGAATAAGGAGTTTTTCTCCTTTGTTTTCACACCAGATTTAGAGTTAGCTTTCATTCAGTGTTAGTTTGTGACACAGCAGTCAACACAGCCTGGGAAGGGAGAAATTTCTCAAAAGAAGCGTTCCTGGGTGAAGTGACAAAGGGTTAGTTAGACCAGAGGAAAGGCCTCATGTGTAGATGCATAACACACAGAAAGATCTGTGAATCCCAGGAACCTAGGAAGATCTGTGAATCCCAGGAACCTAGGATTTCAGCTATCTTGGAGCTGCTGCATGGATGGAGGTGCCCAAGAGGGGACTAATATGTAGATGAGAAATGAGGGGAGAGTGGGCATAGATAATGAGGACCATTACGCCGCCAGTTGAAGATGTGGAGGAAGGAGAATTCATAAGAGTTTTTGTTTTCTGATGGAAATCCTAAGAGGAAGTTCATCAAGGGAGGAAACATCCTTACCATTTATAAATAAATCATATCTAAAATCCTGTCCTGCCGCAATTTTTAAGCAACTTATTATGCAAACGCTACCACATGCAAATGGCATGCTGGCCTTTGTTCTCAGTTTCAAAGGCTTGCCCAGCCTGCTGTCTAATCTCCATAAGGAAAGGTTATCTCAGAGGTCAGAAATCTAAACACAGAGAGCCAGATCAAAGCAGACTCATCCCAATGAATAAACATTATAAAACTTAATTTAGCATCTTTCTCTCATTCCTTCCATCATTTCAATGGCCATGTCAACACAAAACCTCTGGTGAAATCATGTTTATGTAAAATCACAGCTAGAGAAAGAAAAGTCAAAAGCTGAAACAATTGCATCATGTTTAAGGTGAATTTGTTACATTCTGGACTAAGCCACTTCTGTTTGACCATTCCTCAAATGAAAAGCTGGTTTCACATGCGGACTTCTGGCCCCACCAGCAGAACCTTGACTCACTAGATTGGGTCTGAAATGATTCTTACGGTGAGAAGACCCATTGACCTCTGGTTTCCTGATGGGTTACACCAAATTGCCATAAACTTACTGGGTTAAAACAGCACACTCGTTCTCCTGCACTTTGGTAAAATGGATATTTGAAATCAGTCCCACTGGGCCAGCCTCAAAGTGTGAGCATGGTTGTGCTTGTCTGGGGGGGCCCTGAAGATTTCTCTGGTTTCAGTTTCTAAAGAGTCCACATTCCTTGGCTCTCAGCCCCTCCTGTGTCTTCAAAGTGTATTACCCAGATCTCTGTGGATCACCTTCTACCTGGGTCCTAACAAAACGTGTGAGATTACATTTAGTGAGCACTCAACCTGGAATCTCACCATCCCCAAAGCTGCTTCCCTGTTCCTGTCTGCTCACATTTCCAAGTTCACTCCAAGTTATGTTAGAACCACTGGCCTTGGGTGAGGCAGCCAGAGGTTAGGGAGGCCTTCCCTAGACTCCTTCTCCAAGAGTGGAGAGCAGAGAAGACAGAGTAACAGGGGTGACGGAGACCAGAGGAAGAACTGGCTGCCTCTAGTCAGGCTCTTAGTAAGATGGGCATGAAAACTGCATTTGACCCCATGACGCGAGCCTCCAGGGAAAAATGTCTGCTCTTCCTCCTCAGGCCAACCCAGGAAGACAGAATTAGCTGTGATAGGATACTTTCTAAACTTCTCACTCAAAGGCCATTCTGTGCAGCCCCACACTCAGGGAAAGGTACGGCTAACTACGATGTCTTTGCCCAGGAATTTACCTTTTAGCTTTTGTTTGTTTTGGGACAGGAAGGAATAGTTACTTGATTTTACTGTTGCTAATTTACCTCTTAGCTCTATGACCAGTTTAAACTCTGCTTTGTTTCCTGTACCTGACAATTGTGAACCCCAAGTCCCTTTGCTGGTCTCTCTCTCTCTCTCTCTCTCTCTCTCTCTCTCTCTCTCTCCCCCCCCCCCCCCGTCTTTAGTCTAGCCCAGGATGGCCTTGAGCACATCATGTAGAGGGATGACCAGGACATCTTCTTGCACCTCCCAAGTACAGAGATCACGGGCTGGCTGAGCCACCCACTTGGCTCCTGGGTCACTGTTAACTGAACACCTTGAGGACTGTTTGTCAAGAGGCTGAGGTTTCAAAGTTCTAGGCCTATTTAAATATAAGTCTACTCAAAAGCCTGTCTCTTAGTTCCAGGCATTAAAAAATAAGACACAAAGATCATTTCAGACCATTACTCAGCCTGTAACAGCAACATGCAAATTTCCCTAAGAACCTGGTTAGCAGAAAACATAGATCCTCTCCGTTTTTTTTTTTTTTAAAGAGGAGTCCTAGGCCTGCCCCCACTCTCCACCCCCCTCCCCCCAGGCTTGTCTCTATATCCATAACACCCAGTAAAAGGAAACATGGTGCCCATGTGCTCCCCCCATCAGGTGTTACCTGGAACCTGACTTCCAACCTCTTTAAATAACTCTGCTAAGTAAATCATGTCCTGGGGACCAGGGAAGAATGGAAAAGCTGTGTGCCAGTGAACAGCTAAAGAAGAGAATGTACCCCAAGTCACATGGGCCCCTGAAATGCATTCTTTCATTTAACAAGTATGCATATGATTCTCTTGGAAAGAAAGAAGATCGTATTTTTATATAGCATCAAATTATTCAGGAATCTGAGCTGAAGGAAACATAAACACGCTCGCTCGCTTAATGTCAGGGTTTGGTTTGGTTTTGTTCTGTTTTTTGTTTTTTTGTTTGTTTGTTTGTTTGTTTTGTTTTGTTTTGTTTTTTTGCGGAAAGTGCCTTTTTACATAAGCCCAGAGGCAGCTGGAGTGCAGCTTGGGTTTCACAGCTGATAAAACCAGAGTTCAGATTCTGTCCTTGGACTAGAAGCCTTGAGACAGCAGCTGCAAAACACAGCTCCCTCCACTGCGAAGCCTCCGGCGGCGGCGGCGGCGAAAAGCCTCATCTAAAAGCTCTTACAGACACCTCTCTAATTTTGCTCCTGGAGGGTTAGGAAGACCGACCAACTAATGGTGACTCAGCAGCTGCCACCTGCTTTTTAAGCTAGTGCACTTCCAGGAGGTGGGGGGAAAAAAGGATTCAAAATTGCTCCGTCCCGCCCTCCCACCCTCCCCTTTTTCCTCTTCCCCTGAGAGCTTTGGGTGGCTGCCTTCCCAACCGACAGCTGTTCTTTCTGTATTCTTTCCCTTTTTCCTTAGAGGACAACCTTAATCAAATGCTTTAGAATCTAACTCTCGTTTTCTTCGTTTCCTACGCGCCTCTAACCTCTGTTCAGAGGCCAGCGGTTCCAAAGAGCAGGCAAGGTTAATCAGTAAAATCCACTCCTGCCTGCCAGAAAGCTCAGCTGGCCAGGGCAGCGCTTCAAACCTCCCTTCCTCCCTGCAGATAGGAACAAAGCCACGGCCCAACAAAAGAGAGAGGGCTCTGTCATCCTCCGCGGCTTCTGTCGCCCGGCTGATCTACAATTCTGTTCATAGAACTGAAGATAATTTGAGGTCATTACTGAGTCTCAACAGCTCGAATTCAGTCCTGTTGGTGGTGAGCATGAGGCTCATTTTGAGAGAAGAAAATTGTACTCGGTGGAGGTTCAGGGTTGCCGATGGTCTCTGCCATTACCCCAAAGCTATAATTCCAAACTGCATGCAGCTTGGAACAAATCTCATTATAATAGAACTCGGTTTGGGGGGGGGGGAGCGGGTGGAATTCTGATACATTTTCAGAGAGATTAAAAAAAAGAAAAACGTGAGGGTTGAGAGGTATCACTCAGTGGCAAACCACGTATGCATATGAGGCCTCAAGTTCAACCCCAAGCGACACCCCCCACTCCCATCCCCCCCCAAAACTGTGTCTGATGGGAAATGAATAATTTCACTCCCATTGCTTTCTAGGTCATAACATTTCATAGTCTTTCCAAATATAGACACTGCTGGCCTGATCGTAGCTCACACATCCAAGTCCGTTACATCCAGCTCATTCTTCCGCTTGCTGCCGAGAACTTTGAAGGGCCTACCCTCCACCCACACCCATCCTCCTTATATCTCTTAAAGAACTGTGCTCATATGGTGATATTTCACTCACCCAGTAAGGCTGCGCTCTCCTTATCCTAGGCTAAAATCAACTCCTGTTTAAGTTAGAGCAAAGGGAGGTGGAGTCCCAGTCACCATGGCAATCATGCACACCTCCCGTGTGAGAAACTCTCAGCAGATGCTCACTGAAGAACTTCCATGGGCCAAGACACAAGGTACACAGAGGTAAATAAAACTGGCATGGACCCAATCCTTCAGGAAACATGGAGGGACAAAGAAGAGAGACAGTGACAGACATACAACAGTCAGGTGACAGTCCAGTGTGATAAACATTGCAGGAATAAGTATTGGGTCACAATGGATGAGCAGTAACTAGGTCAAGACGTATGGAATCTGCCGCTCATCCTCAAATCGCCCAAAGGATCATAAGCATGATTTCATGCAACTGTTTCATAAATAAATTTCCAGAGAAGGAATTAAGATGTTCAAGGAGGCTAATGGGATTCTGATGCATCTAAGGCTTGGGGCAACTGAAGTATCGAGCCACCATGGCACTCACAGTTTGTAGGCCAGCCTACAAATGTCAGCTGTGCACTCATTTCCCAAGAAACAGAGACGACTTAATTCAAACCAGCAGTTTACATGGTCCCTAGTTCAGTGGTCTATTGACCATTGACCTGATAACTGAGATCTTTACCAATTACCATCAATAAAGTAGTTTTTACCGTAGGAGTTTTAAAATTTTCAAGGGATGCCTGTAAGTTACCTTGTCGTAAGTTACCTTGTTGAGAAACTTAATTTCCCCCTCTGTGTTCTAAGCCTAAGAGATAGCAGCCACAGTAGGCTCCATTGTATTGTTCTGAAAAGACTGGAGGCTGGAACATCTCCTGAAAGCCTCTCGGTCTGTCCTTAACTCAACCCTTCTTTTCTTGTATCCACACAGATGCAAACACACACACACACACACACACACACACACACACACACACACACACACACACACACACACACACACACACACACACACACACACACACTATGGGTAACCCAGATGATTTTTCTAACAAACATATTCCTGTTGCTTTAAATCCCCATACCTCCTTCCAATTTGGGGTTTTGGTTTCTTGTTTGTTTCTCTGTTTTAGGGTGTTCAAAGGAAAAGGAGCTGCAATGTACACCCAGCAAGTTACTGCTAATTTGGAGTCAAAATGATGACCAAGCCATGTCCCTCCCAGGAATTTCCAGACAGAACCAAAATTAAAGAGCTTATTCTTGAAATGGGATCATTAAAAGCAAGCTTATAAAACCAGACAGGAACAGTTAAGGGTAGAACAGTCTGTGAAATACCCAGCATTCCTCTGGTTTAATTGCAAATATTTAAAATGCACACAACATATATTTATTTCCTAAATGGTTCACCAGCCAAGACACAGCAGACATTATATACAGAGAGCATCATACACAGATACATGCCCTTGTGGCTATTCTTGCCTTTGTTGATTGCCAGTGTTGTAAAAATGCTCTCTAAATCCTCTAAAGGGATAAGGATATGGCCCGGGAGCTTGGTCACCTCCAGCTCAGGTGTGAGGACCAGAGTTTGGATCTTCAGAAAGCACTTACTTGGAAGAGGTATTGTCAGCGAGTCCCGGAGCAAACTGGCTAGTTAGTCTAGTGGTGAGCCTCCAGTTCCGAAGTTAATGAAGATACTCAACATCACTGTGGTCTTCCACATACACCACATCTTCACCTCCCCCCCCCCCACACTCACACACATAAACATGTATTCGTGAACACAGGTGTGCACACACACCTACACAAATAAATAAGTATAGCTCAGTAACAACGAAATTTGTATTTCTGTCCCATGTAGTACATTTCTGGATTTGGGAACGAGTGTGCTTCAGAGGACCCTCGCTGTCCAGGTTCCCTGCCAAAAGGACAGGTAAGAATGAATGGAACACTTGGTGTGCTTCAAACTACAAGACACGCCTATAGGCCCAATCACTCCACCCAATACCTCTCTTCAAATTTAGCAGGTGAACTGTCCCATTTCCAAGATCATAAGGAAAACGGAGTTACAGCATAATAGCAATAAAAATATTAAAACTGGATTTATATTGGCATTTAGCCATGGCAAAGGATCCAACCCAAATTAGTGAGATTAACTACAAGGCTTCCAGGATATACCCCAAAGTCTAGGATATTTTTTCTGGGAGTTCTGGGAACTCTGATGAGAAACTAAGTTTCTTGAGAAATCTATGCACAGTAATAGTAGTAAAAAACTACACTAAATAGGTTTAGTTTCAAAACTTTTGGGTGGTTATTTCATGATATGAAAAGTACTCATAGACTGAGCAAAGTGGCATACACCAATAATCCCAGCAGTCAGGAGGCAGAAACAGGGGGAGCTCAAATTGGAGAGCAAGTTGAGCTACATACCAAGACCTTTCTCAAAACAAAATAAAAGAAATTCTCATGACATAGTATGTCCTTTTCAAGAGGAAAAAAAAAAATCCTGGTTATTATAAGCCTGTATGTCTCATAGGATCCTTTTTTTTTTTTTTTTTTGAAATAAGAACAGAAAGAAATATTCAGACATTAATATTGAGTTTCTTTGGTTGGCAAGGTAATGGGTTATCATTTGTATTATAAATTTTCCACGATAAGCTTGTGTAACTCTTCTAATTGGGGGAAGTCACGAAGGTATTCCAACTATACATGGGTTGCAGGAGATAGTGGTCCAGAGCCTCCCCATTCAGACCGAGATTCCCCCCTCCCGACCCCCCACTGTACTGGTTGATGGGAAGATAAGATGCTTTAGGCATTGCAATGATACCATGTGTTGCCTCCTCTGTTTTAGAATAATCCTCAGGTCTGCCCCTACAATCTCTACGCTGAGCAGCTCTCGGGATCAGCCTTCACTTGTCCACGAAATACCAATAAGAGAAGGTATGCGACGAGATCAGCTATGGTTTACAGTCTGTGGGAACTGTACCCCAGCCACAGTCTCCCCCAAAGTCCTCCTTGTGAGCTGCATCCTGGGTCCCATCAGGGGCATCCAGGCTTGTTCCCAATGAGCGATTGGCAGAGGAAAGCTAAGGAACAGCTGTACAAGGGCCAAAAGCAAGCACGTCCATTTCCTTTACAAAGGTTCCCTAGAACGCCACAGGAAATGCTCCCCGCAGTCTGACTTTCCTCTAAGGACTCTATAGCTTCAAATTACAGTCAGGGAAGATTCAGACATTTTTCCCCCCTGGCTGACTGGAAGCTTTATGTTCTTTGCCTGAAAACTGATAATCCAAGCTGATGTGCTTGAAAGGTCATGTAGTATGACCCCTTGTGGCTGGAATTAATAAGGCTTTTCCTCTTTGGAATTTGCCTTTCCTGGAAACCAGCACAGTCATCGCTGCATAGTGTGGCATGGCCTGTGCTCTTCCTAACCCTCCAGGCCGCCTCAGTGAACTTGCTCTCTAATCAGCTTCTAATGGAGCAGGTTGAATGCAGATGCTGAAGACCCAGGAGGCAGTTAAGTGTTGTGATTTGAATTAATCACATCTAATTGTAAGGATTTCAGGGCAGGTCTCTACAAAGAATGGTGTTGCTGGCTTAGGAGGGTTGAAGGAGAGTTGGAGTGGGCCTTACACTGCCTAGATAGAAAGAGGAAGTGGGTTTATCTCCATTGATGGAGTCTTCCTGAGAAGCAGCTGGGCCAGTGAGCTCTACAATGCAGAGATGCCCATAGGTGTTAAACCTTGCTTCCCTTCATAATGAAAGGATTCCACTCTGCAGGCAGCAGGTCCCCCGCAATTAAGCCCTTGCTCCTTCTTCAACAGTTGTATGGTATTGAACACAGCGTCTACCCTTTCAGATCCCCTGCATTGGTCAGTTGGATCCTGAGAGACAATGTAGGTGAAGGAATGGGGGAAGAGATACAATCTTACACTTGTCCAAAAAGCAAGGATTAAGCTGGTTATTGTGAATACCTGTAATGCCAGTCCTTGGAAGGCTGAGGTGGGAGAATGAAGAATCTGAGGCCACCGTGGACTAGGTAGTGTGTCTCAAATCACCAAACCAACCAAGCAAATAAGACACAAAACAAAATCAGACAGGTAATCAGAGGTTGCTTCTACCGTTATTTAATCACTTCCTCTAGACAAGATAAGGTAACCTACAGACAGTCCCTATCTACTCTAATTTATGACAACCTGGCCTTGATGACTGTGTTCCTGACTCCATGGTCCATCTATACACAGGCCACCTGGTCTCTGGAATCTGCTGCCTGCCCCCATTCTTCAGCAGTCTCTTCAGCCAGCAGGAGCTGAGCTCTGTTCCAGGAGGCTGAAAAGGAGCTGTTGGCATTTCATTAAGGAACTGGCAACATTCCCTGCACCAGAATTAAATCTCTGTCCAGGGCAATGTAGTGTAGCCTGGGGAGTTTGATAAGCTCAGTTGAAAAATAAGGGACACTAGGCATGGCTCACCCATCTGCTTACAACTCTCCCTAAAGGTATGCGCAAGAGTTTTCTAAAAACATTCAGACCTCTAGTAGGAAAGTATGTGCCGCACCATTTATGGGTGAGTCAACTCGAAGGTTCTCAGCTAGTCACTCCTCACTGCCCCAAAGCACTAGGAGTACAAAAACTATTAGAGGTGCCACCTATCTCTGAGACAGCAAATGTGGAAATGTTTATATTGTGGTAAAAACCCAGATGATTAAGAATGAGCAGTTCAATAATTGTCCAGTAAGTGAGTGCCTACTATGTGCCAGGCATCTTAGGTAGGTGGATTGCAGTCCCAACAGCCCTAGGAGATAAAGATGAAGAGAATTGGCCTGGGAAGTTGAATCATACAGCCAATGCTAAGACATACGTGCTCAGCCCACAGGTTCTTGTGAGTTGGAAGGGCTTAGTGAATCCAGCATCTGAAGTCGTTGCATCAAGAGCTAGAGGAATCAGACAAGCATGGAGGAAATATAGCCTATTTATGGCTCAGATACTCAGTGTCAATCCAAACAAATTTCACTCTTGAGTTTGGACCAGAGCCTGTTGAACACAACAGGTCTTCCATTATCACAGAAGGGTCCTTATCCCTCCTCATCCTGCCAACCTCAGAAAAGATTTAGTGAGACTCGGTATTCCTGTATGTCAGCGGACTCTCTTTTCCCTTCCTTGAGGCAGATCTGATCCTGGAAAAGAGACCTTCGGCTAAGGCCTTGACATACATAGACAGCAAAACTTAACAAAGACTAGAAAAGCTGAAGTAAACCATAATATACTACATTAAAAGCCCGGGTGTATACTTTTATAACTACATAGAGAACTGAAAATTCTTAAAGTTCTCACAATTAATGTCAAAATAGACTAAATAAAACCCAACTGAAATCAATATGGGACTATACAAGTAATTTACAGAAAAATTACAAATGGCTAATAAATAAGCAAAACTTACTCAACCTTATTCAAAATAAAGGACACATTCAAAAATTAGATTCTAGCTGGGCATGGTGGCGCATGCCTTTAATTCCAGCACTTGGGAGTCAGAGGCAGGTGGATTTCTGAGTTTGGGGAGCTCAGCCTGGTCTACAGAATGAGTTCCAGGACAGCCATGGCTACACAGAGAAACCCCGTCTCGAAAAACCAACCAATCAAACAACAACAACAAAAAAATTAGATTCTATTTTTTCACTTTTAAGACTAAAGTAATTGGAGCTTGAGAGATGGCTTAATAGGCAAAAGCATTTACAGAATAAGCCAATTGTGCTTATATATGCGTTAGAGATAGCCAAGGAAATGTATGAGAGGAGTGTGTTAAGTGCTGGACCTCTAATAGCATAGAAAAAGTTGTGGAAAAACTGATCGTCTCCAGGACTGTCTGAATTTATGAAATTATTTCTCCATTACCATAAATCACTTTGTCATTTTACAGGACAAAGTTGATTTGTACTTTTAACAAATAACAAAGGCACTCCTCGTACGCTCTCAGGCTCTCTAGGATGTGCTGTACTGATGTGGAAAGCAAGAGTTAGTATCCCATGATGCGTTTCTGTGCATCTCCGTGTACATGTTCCTCATGGTGCTTCTTTTCCCCTTCCAGTGTTAGGAAAGGCCAGCCTTTGCTTTTTGGCATTGTGTGGATAGGTAGGAGCCAGAGCCTCAGCCTGAAGAGCAATGGGCATCATGGAAGGAGTGAACAGAGCAGAGTTACAGCCAGGAGACATTACTGAGGAGAGCTATGTCATTGCCTCTTACATCTAAGCCCACAGATGGTTGCTGAGTGACTTCTTGATGGCATCTCCAGAGCCAGTCTGTGTCCCTCAGAACATTACCTACAGCTGTGACTTTCTGTTTTTCTTGTCCCCGCCTAGCTGGCTGTATAGGATTCTCCCTTCAGTTTCTCACAAGCCCTTTGAGTCCATCGACCAAGGCCACGTCACCGACAACTGGGATGAAGTTGGCCCTGATCCTAACCAGGTAACCTGTCCCCCCCCCCCCAAACTGAAACACACAGTGTAGTCAGAGCCTTCAGTGGAAGTGTTTACACTGGGGCCAACATTACTGAAAACTTAGAATGCATTTTAAAGTAAGTGCTGAAATATCTGTTTGTGACTCATATTTGAGTAGGGATCTTGAAATGCATTGATTGGTTGTGTGTGTGTGTGTGTGTGTGTGTGTGTGAGTGTGAGAGAGAGAGAGAGAGAGAGAGAGAGAGAGAGAGAGAGAGAGAGAGAGAGAGACTAGAACAAGGAGAGCAAAGCACGTTCTTTTTCTGTTTTGTTTAACACCATGTAGGTAGGCATGGATGTGGTTCAGACTTAGTTATGAGCTGTCAAACTACTTGCATGCACATAGGTTTTTGTTAACCTCCACCTATCACAGAATATAGACAACACCTTCAATACTGACATCCTTAAAGAGCGACTTCTGACGTCTGGTATAGGAATGAGAGAATTGCCTGTTAAGTCTTATGGTGACCTCTGTCACATTCTCTGCCACCTCAGGACTGGAGGTCTACATGCTGGGGTGTCAGGCTCGTGGGACACCAACACACTGTTCAGGGGAGGTGAAACTCAGTTTAAGATAGGGGTCCCAGTCCATGTTTCTCCAGGTGAGAAACAGTGGGGGCTGGGTCAGAGACTGTGGTTCTCAAACTCCAAGGCACCCAGACACCACCGAGAACCGTGAAGAGTTGAGAACAGGGGCTCCTATCCTCCTGGGCACCCAGATGCCCACTGGGAACCTGGTAGAGTTTGAAACAAGGTAGGGGGAGCTGCAGGGCTGAGGTGAGTCAGGGGTGGGGAATCAGACTTAGCTCAGGATGAGAGGCAAGAGTGTGGAGGAACCTCCTTCTGCCAGAGACTTAGGCAAGGCTAGGTATAATAAAGATTCCCACCCGCCCCTGCCCAGGTCCTTGATGAAGGAGATAGTCCTTGCTCATCCAAGCTGTTTATTTATTCATGGAAGATGAGGATACATACCACTTACTCAGGTTGAACCAGAGATGAAATACCTTTTGCAGGAAGGGATGACTAGGGAGAGAAGCTCATTGACTGTACTCGCAGCCCCTAGATACCTCATTAGCATGGAGATCTCTAGGCTCTATACTATATGACATGACCAGTTGTCATGGTCCTTTTAGTGGGGTGTCATGGTCACATGCTCAGGGACAGGATTCTGGTCAGGAGCTAGTTCGAACTCCTGCCATTCTCAATTTTGAGTTTTATCCGGGTTCTGGTGGCATGGTCCACTGCCCCACACAGGTATATCCAATCAGCGTTGTTTAAACTCTCAGTTTGTAGCAATGACCCAATAATGTAATGGACAGGACTCTTTAAAGAAAAGGCAGGAACATTTCCTTTGTGTCTAAGTTTAGGTACAGGCCTCTGCTCCCAGGTGTGAAATCCTACAGAGGAAAAACAGGCCTGGGTTTGCCTGCCAAACCCCATGACTTACCAGCTGCACTTGAGCCCTAATGCCTCACATAAAAATGTGGCTGGTTGGTTTGTGTAGAGAAGATTTGAGATGGTACTCTATTCTAATCAAAAGTGAGGATTTGAAGTGAGACCAGAAATTACTAAGCCCATACCCCCTCTCCAACCCCAGTTCTGCTGCGTGGGAAGTTCTCTACCTACTGTCAAGGCAGAATCCTGGTATCCCATGAAGATGCTGTCAGCTGTCAGTCTAGGACCCCTGCAAGCATCGGGCACCAAATGTGTTTGGCACTGGGGTACCTGGCAGCCGGCAGAGAACCAGGATGGTGCTTCAGTTTTGACCTGTGAGAGCAAGAGTTGGTGGCTTCCTTCTCCCTCCCTGGGGAGGACTCACCATTCACCTTCAGTCCAGGAGCCTGGGGTTCAGGAACCAGGTATAAGAACCTACCCTCGTCCCTGACACGCCCATCTCCCAGGCTTGTGATGGAGTTACCTAAGAAAGTCTTTGCTGGCCAAGTCAGTGGTCAGACTTGGAGAGGACCCCACAGGAGGGTGTGACTGTGAGATTAAAATGTCTTGGTTGTACCTGTTTGTGGTGTAGCTTTGTATTTAAATAGCAAACAAAAAAAGGAAATAAACTTGAAACTTATTTGTCATCTTAAGAATAAAGCAAAAAAATTAAAATATTTATTGCCAGGCAAAAACAAATAAACTGTGAGCTGTGCCGAGCTGGGAAGGATTCTGGAGAGTGGGTGTAAACATTGTTACAAGGTCCCTGGCAGGTAATAGGAAAAACCATGACTCTGATATGCCATCTTGATGCAGTCACTTATAGGCTGTGGCAATCCCTGACTCTTAACCTTGTGTGATTTTCTTTTTTTTTCTAGAACTGAATATTGAACTTAAAGATTCCATATGTGCTAGGCACGGGAACTAACAAACTATCTTTCCAGCCCTCTTCTTATTTTCTATTTTGAGACAGTCTCACTAAGTTGCCTAGGGTGGCCTCGAACTCACTCTGGGCATATCTTGAACATGGGAACTTTCCGCATCAGCACGCTGTGTAGCTAGAACTGGGGACCTGTGCCACAAGCCAGGCTTTTTGTGAAGTTTAGTGGTCTAGCAAACGCCTTCCCTGCTCCCCTACAGACAACTGCTCCTGTCTCCTTTTAGACAACTGGAGAAAAAGGTCAGCCCCTGATCCAGCTCTCTAACCCAAACCCCTCAGATTAAGGCCCCACGTAATTAAGGACTTTTGGCTTGCCCCTGCCTCATCCTTAAGAGAGACAGACTTGTGAAGCACACAATTTAACACACACACACACAAACACACACACACACAAACACACACACACACACACACACACACAGAAAGAGAGAGAGAGAGAGAGAGAGAGCATCCTGCCTTTACCTGATCCTCCTTACCTCAGTCGTGCTTCCCCCTTGTCTCTAACGTTTGAGAATTAACCACCGCCACAGAACATCCTCGAGTTATCAATTTCCCACTTATCTGACAAAGGACCGTAAAAATCTGCGCTCATGCTCTGAGATCCTGTTTGACCTCTCAATGGATGACATGAGCAATGTGAAAGCATGACCGGCAAGAGACAGAGATGAGGAGAAAGGGAAGCAAGCTGATTAACGTTGGCGTGGAGGGAGGAGTCATGGCAGAATGATTACTGAACAACCAACAGGTTCTGGTGCTTAGACATCATCATCACAAGTTAGGGGAACGTGATGAGGGACTTTATTGCCGACAGACAGATTCCTAGCAAGTAGATAACGTCCCCCAGGTAACCTCAGCACCAGACTCTGGACAAAGACTCTTAGCGCTTCCCTCTCTCCACAGTTAACCTTTCCATTGATGACACTGTGAGGCATTGCTTGAACAAGATGGTTTCCCAGACAGATGAGAGCATTTCGGCCCCTTTCTGTGAAAGGAAGAAGCGAGAGGTTGAGGCTGACCTTGATTCACTTTATCTCAGCCTGCCCAAGCGGGGAGGGGGGGCGGGGCGGGGTTTCTCTTCCTGAGCGCCTAGAGTTAAATTTTAGAATCTCCAGTTCTCTCCTCAAGTTGCTGGTCTGCTTAGCAACAGGACTCTATTTTCTCCAGGAAAATAGGAAGCATGGCACCTATGGGTTTTCTAAATGCCAGTGTGGTGCTTATTATACGCCAGCGTGGGAGGATTGAGAGGGTATTTGGCCCACAGAGAGTTTTCCAATTCTTTATTCAGGTGGCACAGGAAATCCTCAATTATATTTCTGACAGTTTTCTCTAATAGAGCCAAATCTCCCATCACACAAAGGAACAAAGCGGCTATGAAATGACCAAATATGAAGAAAATTAAGCACAAATGAAATTATCCCTGAAAAATCTCTTTAATCACCTATAAAGTATAGGATATATGGTTCTGTGTATGCTACCCACAAGATGGAGTTCCTATGTAGACTAAATTGAGAACCGCTGAGCTAGGCCAAATGAAGGCGTACAGGGCATGTTTTCTGGGCAACTTGGGGGCAGCGTGTCTATGAAGATAGATCATAGTACATAACTGGTGGTAAATGGGGTGGGCTGGGAGCTCCAGGGTCCTCACATGTGCACATTACCCAGAAGCAGCTTCGTCATCCAAACTTCAGTGCATCATCATAATCGTGTGGGCATCAGTGGGGCCATTACTTTTTTCGTATGACTTTATTAGGGGCAGGGTAGGTTTTAAATCTGACCTTTAAGGAAAATACATAGTGCAACCTTCTGCAAGCATGAGGTATAAGGTACTTGGGAACCGACTCTTGCTACCTGCCGTTGCCATGACTACGGTGCTGCACTTTGCTTCCTGCGATTACATCCCTTCTTAAGGTTATTTTGAAGTACCGGTCACGTGCCATAGAATCTGTGAAAGCACAACTGTAAAGACTAACAGATCTCTGCCACAAAATGTTTGCTGATCCATAACAGGTGCTAGCCGTAAAAACAAGAGACAAGGTTCGGGGACAAGTTCCCACCATCACCTGCAGCCTGGATAGGAGAGCTGAGGGTATTGCTAAATAAACATAGGGGAAGAAATGCATTTCACTGGCTATAGATGGGGAGGGGTCAAATATGACACCTAATGAGAATTTCTGGAGTCAGAAGGACTCCATATAAGGAGAGCTGTGGTCATGTTTGGATTGATTGAGGTTACAAAAATTGGTGTGTAAAATAGGGTTCCGTAGTCCTGGTCACCACTGTGACTGGATTTATGTCATGGTTTTTATTGGTTATTTTATTGGTTCTGAATTAGATTCTCCTATCTCTTACCACTTTGATTACCACTGTTACTAAATTTGGGACATATCAGAATTTTAAAATTAACCTTATGTCAATAGGATTCTTCTAATTAGATCCTCTCTGTCTCTCTCCATCTCTGTCTGTCTCTCTGTCTCTCTCCATCTCTGTCTGTCTGTCTGTCTCTGTCTCTGTCTCTGTCTCTGTCTCTGCCTCTCTCTCTCTCTCTCTCTCTCTCTGTGTATGTGTATGTTTCTCTCAGAACGGTTTCAAATTCATTATCCTACTGCCCCTGCCTCTCAAATGCTAAGCATATAGACAGGTGCTGCCACACCCGGCCTTGTCTTCCTTTACAAGTATTTAAATTCTAAAACCTCAACTGATGTAGGAATTAGTAAAATAGAAAATGGATGCCTCTTGTCCTAGTCAAGAATCATGTGGGTTTCAGCTGCATATGCTAAGTCATTATTTCATAACTAGTTAGCATACATTTTACAAAGAAGTTCCGGCTACTATGTTTAAAAGTTTGAGTCAATGGTGAGAAACCAGAACAGATGTGTTGGAATTTGATGGCCACTTCCTAGTAGACTCCCAACTCACTGACTTCCCCACCACCACCCTCCTGTGTTTTCCATTCTAACACCACATTGTTGCTTTTCTTTCTCTTCTTTCTTTTTTTTTTTTTTTTTTTTTTGTTGTTGTTTGTTTTGTTTTTTGTCGTTGAGACAAGGTTTCTCTGTGTAGCCCTGGCTGTCTTGGAACTCACTCTGTAGTCTAGGCTGGCTTTGAACTCAGAGATTTTCCTGCCTCTGCCTCCCAAATGCTGGGATTAAAGGCATACACTACCAGCACACCTAGCTTGACATTGTATTTTTTCCTTCTTGAGCTTGTTACCTTGTCCTTGCTTTGCATTCCTTGAACACTTTGTATATGGCGGTGACCAAACAGCCTTCTCCTCTGCTCACACACTGGGAGAGATGTGCCCTTAAACCCCACAGTACCTTTGTGACACCAGAGTCATAGAAATAGCAGCTAACCATTGTCTTGACCTGTGTCACCTGCCATCTGCTCCCCTTGCCTGATATACACTCTGGCTATTCTTGTACATATCTAGCCTTTTGTCTTCATTTACTCCTTGACAAGTTAATATCTCTTTCCAATTTTACGCTTCATTAATTAACCACAGCATTCTGCATTCATCACTTCCCCTTCATAACCTTTTCCAAATATGTACTCCAGGCTCCCTTGAAGGAAGTCTGGGAATATTATATTTAGGTCTCTATCTGACAGCTCTTGCTGGCTGAAGCCTCTGTGATAGGTGTGTCTTTACCTGTCAAAGTCCAAGTATAATACTTCAGGAACTTCACCAACTTCCTGCATTAAGGATCCTTGAGACTTTGAAGATTCAAGAAGTATTTGCCACTACCTCTAATCTAACCCCAGTCCTACAGAGAGCATCGTGATAGTCGTGATAGTCATCCTGGATACTTCACAGAAGACCGCAGTCTTCACAGTCTTTAATTTATATTTGATCCTGCATCTCAGAATCAATGGGTGTTCTTAAATTCAGCCTTTGGATGTTAGTTCAGTCCATTGATATCTCATATAAGAAGTATGCCTAATTTTGTTTATTGTGTCTTTCCCCCTAACTTATGAAATCTCATAATTTCACGAGCAAATATAAATCCAGTTCAAGTTTACAGATTCCTACTCGAATTCTGAGCCAGCAGTTCTTTTCAGAAGTCAGTCTTTCCGTTTTTATTTTTCTTATTAAGATCCCTAATGTGATTGTCTGATGCTTGGCACGGTTAAAACTTGGGCTACGGGGATTACCACTTGGTTTTCAACTAGTATGATCTGGGCCGTGTGGGAATTATTTCCAAATTAATTAAAGGTCACATCATAGAATTCCTTCTGTCCCAAAACATGCAAATTATCAGAAATGCTGCCAAACAGTAAATTCTCCCAGAACCTTCACTGTCCAACTCCCCAGATCTTGCCATATTGACAGCATCTTTTCTCCAAGAATACCTTAGGCCTTCCTCCTTCTTTTGTCCTACTCTTTCTTTACAATCAGGTGCCATCATCTCCCCTACCCTCCTCCTCCCCCCCTCCTCTTCTCACAATGAACCTGAGTCTCATTTATTCTAAATGTGTACCATAGCCCCAGTCCTGACAGACATTTTAAGAAAATAATTTACCCCTCACATCCAATTTGCCTCCTGTTAACTCCTTCATCCTATGTAAGGCGCCTGCCCTGACTATAGTTTACCCTTGTACTCAGAAAGCTGAGAAAGCACGATTGTGAGTTTAAGTCCATTATGGGCAATATAATGAGGCCCTAACAAAACACAAAAAAGGAAGGAAGGAAGGAAGGAAGGAAGGAAGGGAGGGAGGGAGGGAGGGAGGGAGNGAGAGAGAGAGAGAGAGAGAGAGAGAGAGAAAGAAAGAAAGAAAGAAAGAAAGAAAGAAAGAAAGAAAGAAAGAAAGAAAGAAAGAAAGAAAGAGAAAAGAAATATTCCCCATCCATTTTTCCCATGTGTCCTTGAGTTGAAGACCAATTATATTTGCCCAGTTTGGGCTCGGGCAATCCCCTGCCTCAGTTTCTTAAGCAGCTAGGACTCTATCCCCATGTTAGGCCTTATCCCCACAAATAGGAGGTTTTTATTTAAAACTTTTGTAAAAGCATCGATGCAGAATCAACCACGTCTAATGTTTTGGCTTATCCCTTTTGCTGTGTTCCTTGTACATATGCATGAGGAGGTGATTCCCAAGTCCCACGCAACGAGGTACCAAAGATAGCTGAAAACCATGTCAATTCTTACCTGATCTCCTGAAAACATTAACAAACATCTAATATATGTCCTGAACCATCATTCCGTAAACATCCCCTTCCTCAGTTTTACCCAGCATCTAACCCTTTCTGAGCTGAGATCTTTTCTCTCATTCTCTCAGCTGCCCCTAGATTTTTGCCTTATTCCCACTTGTTCTTGGTTCAACGTTTCTACACTCTATCTCCTGCATCTAGAAAATGGCACTAGTCACATACCTTCCCATGGTGAGACTGAAGCTCAGGGATATCCAGTGAGAGTATCCAAGTCAGGATTACTCTCCGTGGAGTATTGTTGAGCAGGGAAACTGCGAATATTCATAATTTTTAAAACATTGTTTGCTTATATCTACTGTAATTCGCCCATGGTATAATAGCTTTATTTTTAGTCTTTTAAAACTGTATTCTGTGTCCTTTTCCATATCTTATACTTCTGTTGGTAGATATGTCTTTTAAAAATAAAATTTACCTAGTGTATGTGTGTGCGTGCCCACAAGTGCTTGTGTGTGTGTGTGTGTGCGTGTGTGTGTGTGTGTGTGTGTGTGTGTATATGTCTTCCCAGCACTTCAAAGCATGAATGCTGATCTGCCTTTTTTGCTTCTGAACCTATGTCCTTCCCTGGATACCATGACATTATAGAGAAATCAATGCTCTCCAGGTCCTGAACTAGACTCTCACCTCCTCATTGTGTCCATCTCCTGGAACTAGGAGGCCCCTCTTTCCCTGCCTTCCTTACCCACCTCTCTTCTTCCCTTTCCTCTTTGCAGTAGTTTGCTGAGGATGCCCTAACAAACCCCAGGCAGATCTTGTGGCATTCCTTTCTCCGAGCTCTGCGCCAGACACTGAAGCGGGTTTCTTCTACCGAGCTTGCAGAGGTTAACTTGCTCCTTGGTCTTCTCATCTCTGTTTTGTGCCTGTTCTTGTAAGAGCTCAAATTGTATTCAATTACCAACCCCGCCCCCCCACCCCCACCCCCAAGGACCTCACTGGAATTTATGTACTCTGTCAAGATTCTACCCAAGCGGGTCATGGTGGGTACATACTCACAATCCCCACATTCAAGAGACAGAGGCAGGAGGATCCTGAGTTTGAAGCCAGCTTCATGAGACTCTGCCTCATAAACGAATGAACAAACAAACAAAACAAGTGAGTAAATGACAAACAAACAAACAAACAAATGTGTCTGGCACTTTCTGGGGGATAAGGACCTATGAATGAGCGACCGCAATCCAGACCATAATACTCTTCCTCATCCTTACCTCCCAAATATCAACCAGTGAATTGCTCTTTTGATGGATTCTCTTTGCCACACATACATAAGGAATGATAAATGCCTGAGTCAGATGAACCAACAGGAAGAATTCCTTGAACAACAGAGGAATTTTTTAGCTTGCTTTAAAACATTGAAGAATGGATCACACTTTAGGAAATCCTCTAGAAATTTCTTCTGAGATATCTCTGGGTTTTCTCTCTTTTTTTTTTTTCCTTAACCCTTTAATGTAGTTCCTTATGTTGTGGTGACACACACACCCCCATTTTTGTTGCTACTTCGTAACTGCAACTTTGCTACTGTTGAATCATGATGTAGATATTCTCCCAGTTTGCTACTGTCATGAATCATAATTTAGCTATTTTCTCAAGACAAGGGTTTGCTGATGGGGTTGCAACCCACAGGTTGAGAACCAAAGCTCTACTTCCTCCTATGCCTCCTGTTTAGCACTGGGACCACCATCAGTCCAGGAAAAGTGTGCTAAGTTGTTTTGCTTTGATATTTTATGCTTTCTTGTCTTCCTGAAATTTTCTCTTTTCTTATAACCATCAATTTATCAAAATCTCACAAATAATTTAAAGCTGGTCTTAAATATAAGCACTGTTTTCTTCCATTGAACTCTTGAGCATTTCTTAGGGTGTCTGAGAGGATCTTCTGTCTCCAGGGTCTCTCTCTGGTCTGCAGCACCTAGCACATACCTATTTCCAAAAACTGCAAATATTTGTTGAATGTATACCCTGGTAGCTCAGATCTCACCATCCTATAAATAGACAGGATTGCATTTCCCTAAATGCATCTGCTGGCAGTGGCCAGCACCGCAGTGCACATGGCCTTGTGCAGCCCTTTTTTGAACAGCTTGCTTGATCTTTTATACAGTTCATCTCTATCAACTTACGTTTCACTCCTTGGAAAGATATTGGAGCTGTCTGCAAACCAAGTGATTTCACTGCTTGTATCTCTTATTTCCATGTATATGGATGTCCAATGGGCCTTGTGCCAGGATGTATTCCTGAAGGAATGCTTCTGTTTACACATCTCTTTCAAAGTCATTTCCGCTGTTTATTTTCCTACCTGGTGAATCTTCATGCTTCGGGGTCTTCTGTAATGCGTTCCTTGAGTACAGAGAGTCTCACCTCCAAACCTAGCATAAAATAGTGTTTGATAAATATTGTATAAGTGAATTGACTTCAGGGGATTGGGTAGGGAGACTGAGACTGAAGGTCTTTAGCTGGGCTAGTGTTCTAAGAGTCATACTGAGACACAGTGCCCACCAGAGGAGCAGAAAATAAGGGTCAACTTGAATGACCATTAAATGGAAAAGACCTGGGTTTAGGACCAAGGAGATAAGGAATAGTTTGGAAAGCAAATCAAGACGGGGGCTGATAATAAAATACAAAGGTGTAACTAAAGGAGTAAAATATTGGTGCCATTTTTAGTGGGGAAAATTGAACTTCTCTAAGCTATCCATGTTCTCATGGCTATAGAAGAAGCAAGATAAGAAGCAAGCACGAGCAGGATGGGGATGAGAGCTTAAAGGATGGCGATGGAGGGTGTAAGTATAGTAAATATGTATGTGAATATCACAACTAACCCCATTTTTGCATGCCAACCTAAAGGAAATAAAAAGAAAGACAACAACTATAAGCATTTCAGAGAGCTGTGAGAATTAAGTCACCCACTAACATTTATTGTAAACTGTGTTCTACAAGTTTATTCAAGACGCTAAATATTGTATTCCACCTTTCCATTGGTAAGAATTGAACCCAGGACCTCATACAAACTATTCAAATGTCCTACTATTGAGTAATTGTCAAGCCACTTAGTCTATTTTCTATTACTGTAACAAAATCACAGAGATGAGGTAATTTATAAAGAATGGAAGATTACTTAATATGAAGTCTAAGGGCTGGGAAGTCTAAGCATGGTGAGAATATATGGCGAGATCCTTCTTGTTGCACCAATGTGAAGGGTATTTCATGGGGAGACAAGCTATGTACGCCTGGCTCTCTCTTTTTCTAATACCATCATGGAGCCCCCATTTTCATGACTTCATTTTCTCTTATTTACCCAAAGGCCTACTTCATTGACGTGTGAATCATGGGGTTAAGTTTTCCACACATATGAACACACTTTCTATGGTTTGGATAAGGACCATATGAAATAAATTGGTTCCCAGTGAGGCACCGATACATAGTAGTGAGCTTTTAGGCAGTGGGTTTTTTAGGTCAGTGGAAGGGGGTCTAGTCTCAAATCCTTCTTGATATTCCACCCATGGCAGAGGCCCAAAGCCTGGGGCTTCTCAATCTTATACTGGAACCTCCAAAACTATGGGCCAAAAGAAACCTTCTCTCTTTGTAAGTTAAGTGACTCAGGGATTTTGTTACCACGTGGAAGGTTGACTAACACATTAAACCAGAACTCTGGGTAACGAACATAAAATCCTCAGCCTTGCATTCAGGGGCAAAGTCACACTGGGAATCTAAGTTTCCATCCACAGTGACTCTTTTTTTTTTTTTTAAGTCCCATGAAGGACTTTAAAAAGTATAAATATATTGTCTTGGATCCTCTTTAATGGCACTCTAGCCCCATTACTCCCAAGGATCTCCAGTGGATCCATCAAAGCCTAATTTATCCCCACATAAACTATAGTTCCTTCTCTCCTGAGATTGCTAGATTGGCTAAAGACTTTGTGATTCACTCTTTAGTTCATCCACCTCTGTTTCCCTCCTTGGTCTAAGAGTCAACACTACTGATCATCCGGAACCTGCTCCAACCAGAGCTGCGGCTGACACTGGCTTAAACAGTATTACCCGCAAGTGACTTTAACATTCTTGGATGAGGTTAGCAACTTGTAATAATTTGTCCACCTGTAGCCAGCCAGTGTGAAGAGTATCCAGGTCACCCAGGATAGCTGAGTCCACGGCAGATTTGGATGTTGTCAGTGAATCAAGGCATCTCAGTGTTGAAAGATCTTCACAGCTTCCAGGCAAATTTCAGCCTCCTAACTTTAGACATATTGAGGATTTTTCCTTTCTGTTTCCTTTTTATCTCTGGGCATGAATTTTCGAATCTCTTTCATTAAATGTTAACAAGGATTCTCTCTCTCCCTCCTTTGGAAATGTTAACGAGTTTTTAATTTAAACATTGAACATCCTTAGAAACACTTTTCAAACTCTTTTACCACCTCACTTTTAGTGAATGAAAGTTTATTCTCCAATAGAATTTGCAAAAAATAAAAAGCAATTGGTTTACACTTTGGAAATAACATTTGGACTTTTATAAGAATTGTTCTCCAGGCTTACAGTTATTCATTTCTTCAACCATTCAATAAATATACACTGGTACATACTATAGTCTAGATATTGCATTAGACACTGCAATCTATGTCATTGTGTCTTAAAGTCTTAACTAAATTCCAGATGGGAGGAGCTATTCAGTGATTGTATACAGTATGAATAAAATAAATGGTTATGAAATTGTAACATTATGTTATGCCATTGCTGAGCCACTTAAATACCAGGAACAGTAGCTTCTAAGCTAGGAGACTGGGAGTCCAGGATCCAGGGGTGAGAAGAGAAATGTCTGATAATGGCTTTCTCTTGGGTCTATATCTGGGTCATCTTCCCTCTGTCCTCACACAGCTTTTCCTCTGACTATTTGTTGGGAATGAGGTAATTGTTTGATTTGTTGTGTTGGTACTCTGGTTTCAATTCTTTTTTCTTTCAAAAGACCTTTGTCTATATCCCAGTGCTGTAAAACCTTCAATCCTCCTGCCTCAGCCTCCCAAGTGCCTGAATTCTAACTCTTCTTAGGCTACCACTCCTAAAACACAAATTGTATTATTTAATTTAACCGTATTTACCATTGAAATCTCCCAAGCAATTTCACTGGAAGTTAGGGCTTCAGTATATGAATTGGTATGTGTGTTTGTGTGTTGGGGGTGGGGCTGGTCAGTCCAAGAGGTTTTTTTTTTTTTTTTTTTCCTTCGATCACAAAGTATTCTTTCACTGTCAGATGCTCTTCTCTTAGAGCTCATGGGATTCCAGCCCCACCCCACCCCACCCCACCCCGACCCCGTGACCCCATTGTTACAATAAGAAAAGCAACCCAACAGGGGAAATGATTTACCCACAAAAGCCAAGTCTTCCAGTTTGCTCATGCATGGCCCTCTTGGCCTGGGCTTACCACAGTGACTCTTCTGCAGCAAATGTACTAGGCTTGTTGTGCCAGGAAACGTTCGTGAACCCCAAAAATGTCCACCAAGAAGCCGATAGGGTCTCTTTTATTTAAGCTCGAACTTGAGCCACATCACCATCTCTGATACAGCAGAACTGGAAGGAGCCCCCTGCCTAGTTTTAGGCAAGCATTTATAGAGGCAAGAAGGGGGTATCTAGCCTGACACACATCTGATTGGGGTTGGGGGACATTATGGCCTTTAACATAATTGGCTGGTGCTGGGAGCCAAACCATAAACTTCACTTCTGTTTTCCTCCTCATTGGTGGTGGTTAGGAAGTGAAGTGTCAGGGACAGGCCTGTAACCTGGAGGTGCAGATTTTGGGGGGAATAACCTAGAAACTGGTGCTAGACACAGGTCTTATTGGAGGGTAGCCAGGAAGCTAGTGCTAGATTCCAGTTTGTTAGTTAACTCAAGTTCAACTTTAGGTCAGGTTCTGTAAGATGGAGTTTGAACCCCAAAGATTTGGTCTTTCAGGCTGAGCTTCTGGTCTCAGCAGGGAATGTTCTGTACTACACTCTAAGGGCAATTTCTGTCTGCCCCCTTCACGTTCACCAAAACATCACGTCAGAGCTCCTGACTAAAATCTCTTGCCTGAGGATCCAAAGTTGAATTCCTCTTGTGGATTCAGGGCTTATCAGAACGATTTCAGCATCTTTATCATTCCTTTTCGGATAGGTACTTTCCATTCTGGACATGAACTCTTGTGCAATCCAGTGCCATCCGACCCAACAGAGATATCATTCTTCTCCCTGTATCATCTGTCATTTGAAGGCAATCCTTCTTACATTGGTGAAGAAAGGCTCCCCGGGGGCCATTGCTTTACCAGGAATGTGGGCCCCATGGATGGCAGGCTTCCTATATCAGCATGTGGCTGTATTTTTACCCACCACCTCAGCCTCTCTCTCCTTGTGGCTTGAGAGTTGGAGTGCTACAGAAGACTTTGGAGAACTGAACTTGACAATCCATCAGGCTCAGCTTTTCCCTCTCACAGAAGAGCCTCTATTCTCTGAGGCAGGGCTTCACTGCAAAGCACAACAGATACCTAACCTTTAGGCAGATTGCACCTGTGTCCTAGAGAGCAACAGCTATGTAGCCAGTAGCAGTTCACTTGCAACTATGCTGCCTCCCTGCCCCAATGTGTGCTCTTCCCGGCTTCTCTTCCTCCCCCCTTCTCCCTCTATGTGAGAGTGTGTGTGTATGAGAAAGAAAGAGACACACAGAGAAAGAAAGATCTTCCTTAATATCTCCTTGCCCTTTTTCCCCCCCCCCCCCGCTTAGATTTACTAACTCTTAAGCCTGGATAATTTAAAAATCAATGCTATCTGGAAGTTGGCATTGCAACCCCCATGTCTAGCTTGAGATGCCACAATTTGGTTTGGCTGGATGGATCATTGCTTGATTGACTGCATAGACTTTTCTAAGCATGACGCTTGCTTGGTTCAGCAACACAGTAGTCACTGAATCTCTGAGTGCTGGAGTGTTTAGAAAATGCTGATGACTAGGTCCCATTTCCAGAAGTTCTTATTTAATTTGGTCTTGGTTTCAAAGGCCGTCCAGTTGATTCTCATGGATATCCAGGGCTGAGAATCTCTGGTTAGCCCTGAATGGTTGCCAAGGCAACGATTGATCTGATACTTAAATATCTTCCTCTGGGAAATCTATAATGATGACTCTTTTTCAGGTGATTTTTCTCCACTGTTATGGTGGCGGGGCAGTAGGCAGTGGT
Source organism: Mus pahari (assembly GCF_900095145.1). Taxonomy (NCBI): domain Eukaryota; kingdom Metazoa; phylum Chordata; class Mammalia; order Rodentia; family Muridae; genus Mus; species Mus pahari. The sequence goes on from NC_034601.1 coordinate 32,626,090, forward strand.
TAGTAATAGTCCCTGGCCACCCCTTGAAGCTGCAGCAGTACCTGGGTGGGGATGTAGCTCTGTGGTAGAGCATGTGTTGTGCATGCAGAGTTCTGAGTTTGGTTGCCAGCACACATACTATCCTACATGCTCAGTGAAGTGAATTTTCTGCTAAGTCTTTAGTTCTCAACAGGACAGGATATTGACTTAAAGAAATAGGGGAATGTTTTGACAATGGGTGTGTGTGTGTGTGTGTGTGTGTGTGTGTGTGTGTGTAGCTACAGCATGAAGGAATATAACAGGTATCTTGTGGGCAGGAACCAGGGGCAGTGCTAAGCTTCTCTATGCATGAGCCTTACAACAAAGAATTACCAAGCACAAAATGTCCCTCCCATATGTATGAAAAGGGTTGGAAACCCTTTCCAGATCCTTGCCCCTTGTGACCCACGAGGTATCATGATGAATAGAATCAGTCCTGAAGTATTTGCTGCATTCTGAAACTCAATTTCAGTGGTCCTTTTCAAACCCACATTTTGCATCATTTTGTAGTGGTCTCAGAATGTTGTCATCCCCTTTGTCCTTAGGAAATGATGGGTGCTGGCTGACTGTGTGATACACCCAGCAGAGCCCTTCCCATTTGCTCTTCCTGTCTGGCTGCCTTCTCAAAACACAGAATGAGCAGAGGCCAGCGCCTGGATGGAGCTCCTGCCCATCCAACCTTCACCAGGCATAATAGCCAATGGAGCTAGCCCCAGGATGCAGGTCACTCCAGATGTGCTCTGGGCTTCTGGGCAGATGAGCTCCCAGGCTGGCTATGTCAGGCCTGATGCTACGCTGATTAATAAACACTGCACTGGTGCGTTGAGCACGGCCTGCACCTGCTGATTTTTCTCCCCACTTCCTTAGATCAGTTCATTATTGAATTAAAGACCATTGCAATTTAGAGTGAACCATTGGGCAGCCTGGGGACAAACGCTAGGTTTGGGGAAGAAATCGAGGCTGGCACTGCATTTACCAAATCCAGTCTCAGCTGGATGCGTTTTTCTTTCTCTTAAGGAAATAATTCAAAACTCCAAGGGCTGGAAGTAGAAGGAGAACCTTCCCCTGCAGTGTCAGGAGCCCACACAGCGAAGCCGGCTTGCCAGGAAAGGGAGCTGATTATAAATAGCATGAAAGCGGCATCAGTCAAAACTCACAGATGTGCCTGAGCAAAATGTTAAAAGAAACACCTTCTGAGAGAGGGAGCGATGGCTTGGCTTCATTTTTATAATTGAAAGGACTAGGAACAAAGACACTTTATATTCATATTAAACACATACCCCTTCAGCACGCACATGTGTGCACACACACACACACACACACTCACACATATACACACACACAGAGAAAGATAGAGACAGAGATGGAGAGAGAAACAGAGACAGAGAGAGACTAAGAAAGAGGAAGAGAAAGAGAAAAGGAGAGGGACATATCCCTATAGCATACACACATACACACCCCTACAGTGTACATACACACTCCTATAGCACATATACACAGAGTCATATACTCCCAGAATACACACACACACACACAGAGAGAGAGAGAGAGAGAGAGAGAACCACTTTAAAGAAATGATAGATAATCATTAGTTCTAATATAACAAAATCACCAATGGCCAGAACCTCACAGAGAGAGCAGTTGTCCATTTTCTCCGGTGTAACTGAATCTATTTTAATAAACTTATGGTTCCCTCCTGTGAAGTCATTTCCCTGTATGGGTATTTTTTTTTACCCCCAGCTAAGATGGAAACCATTTGAGATTCCAAAAGCGTCTGAGAAGAAAGTGGACTTTGTGAGTGTAAGTGAATATCCTCCACGCCTCCCTCTGCCCTCCTCTGTCCTGCGGTGAGTGATCTAGCCATCTGCGATCTGAATGCTGAGAAGCGGTCTAAACCGGAGGCGGAGGCGGCAGAGACAAAGCCACCTGTGGGCAGCATGGGGGCTGGCTGAGGGATGCCTTCCATACAGGCACCATATGGCTCCTGACACCAAAGGGCACCCAGGAGCTTTTTAACCTCACAGAAAAGGCCAAGGAGGGTAAATTTTCTTTCCCTCGAGTGCCTCTTCTCTGGGTTAGAACCGGTCTTAACCTTTTTGACCCATGATGCCTTTGATGGTTTGGTGAGACCTGTATACATAATTATGCATTCATTTATTTTGTTAAGTTTTTTATTATTATTATTATTACTGGGTGTGTGGGGGCAGGTGTTTGTTTGGTTGGTTGATTGGTTAGTTGGGTTGGGTTGGGTTGGTTTAGTTGAGATAGACTCCCCTCCTGCAGCTCAGGTTGACCTTGAACTCCTGAGAGTCCCCTTGCCTCAAACCCAGGCACTGGAACTACTGCTATGAGCCACCATGCTTGTGGTGGGTGGGTAAAATAAACTACATCAAATTACACAGACAATTACATTGAAATGCAATGATAAAAATATTTTTAAAAAATCGATAGTATTTGTTTCATAGTTAGAAACATGCCTCCTAGTTAATATACTAGATCATAAGACCTATGTGAAAATCCAACCACTATAGCATGAAACCAAATGATATTTTGAGATACCTGTGATGTATGACATAAAAATGTCCCAGTCACTGACAAAGTGACAGGCGCTTCTGCTGCTGCTGTGGCTTGCCACCTGCATTCATAATACTTGAAGGAAGTGATACATTTCCACACAGATTAGTAAAAATAAATACAAAAATAAATGTTCCCATCCAAGAGCTTGAAGACCCTGAAAGGGGATACCAGGGCTCAGATGCATCACCGCAGATGGCAGGCAGGGGAGCACAGAGCTCACTGGCAGGCCTTCTCCATAGCTGCAAATGCTGGCGGTACAAGGACACCTGCGCCCACAGCAAGAAGTGTGTGGGTGAAGGGACTGGAGCTGTCAGGGAGAAGTGCTCCAAGAGGACAGAGGAGGATTCTGCAGGCCAACTTGGCTCCCGCTTTACTTAGGGGCCCTCCAGGTGCCCAGTGAGAGCCCAAACTGTTGAAATCACCTTGAAGCCTTTATCCTTACAAGTGTCCCCATACCTTGTGAAGACTCACGTCAGTAAACCTCAAACTGATCGATCCATTAAGGGACAGAAGAAGAAGAAACTTGCTTCCTGAGAGATATGGATATCTGAGGAGCAGTACCCTCTCTGGTTTTGCATCCTGCCTGCAGGTTTGGGGCAGAGTGATGTCGTAAGAAGTCTCTGCTCCCTGACCCCCAGCCCCATGTCAGGGCTCCCTGCATTGCATCATCTGGTCCCAGAGCAGAAGGACATGCAGTCAGTTGCAAAGTCTCCCCCTGCTATGTTCTGGGGAAAGTAGCCTGGCCTTCCTCATGAGAGAGGGCTGCTCCCAGGGAAGTGTGAACTCGAGGGGCACTAAATGTCAAGGGAAGCTTCAGGCCCTCTCCCCACAAAATCCTTCTACCAGCTATCCCTTCCTTCCTGAAGGGTTCTTTTAGTCAGAATGAAATGTCCAACTTGAATTCATTTAAAGAAATGACATCATGCTCTCTAAGTTCATCTGCCGTTAAGAGACAAGGTCTCGGCTATCATCTCGAATGGGACACAGCCTACCAAGTATAAGTTAATACAGTTCAGGCAGCCTTGATACCAAATGGCCCCTAGGACATTCTCAAAGGGAAGAATACAAAACCAGGCATCAGGGGTCAGGGGTCAGGGGTCAGGGGCCTGAGCCCCCGAAGCACCAGCCATTCTGTCTCCCCTCTCCCAGGGCTTGCATACCTTATGTGGAGCAGGAGACATCAAGTCTAACAACGGCCTCGCTGTGCACATTTTCCTGTGTAACTCCTCCATGGAGAATAGGTAAGAGCCTCAGCTGTTGGGACATGACATGCTCATCCTCCAGTGCCTATTAGGCAGAGAGTGAAGACCTAGTAAACTCGTGTGTGCAAACACTGTTCTTTTATAATTATTCCCCTCTCAGAGAAATGTTGACGTGCATTCATTGATAACAACAAATAAGAGGGGGCTGGAGAAGTGGCTCAGTGGGTTAAGAGCACCGCCTCTTCTTCCTGAGGTCCCGAGTTCAATTCCCAGCAAACCCCATGGTGGTGGCTCACAACCAGCTGTAATGGGGGTCTGATGCCCTCTTCTGGTGTGTCTGAAGACAGCTACATAAAATAAACATAGACATAAAATAAATGAAATCTTTTTTTTTTTTTAATAAGAATTTCTGTTAGCATGGGGGGGAGGGTATAGGGGACTTTGGGGGTAGCATTTGGAATGTAAATGAAGTAATTACCTAATAAAAATTGAAAAATAAATAAATAAATAAATAAATAAAAAATAATTTCTATTTTGACAGACTTTCGTGACATAGACAAGAATGTCAGGTAACAGTGTAGGCAGAAAAGGAAAGGTTAGGGCCTTGTAATGAAGGAGCAGCTCACGTAGGCAGGTTGGGGACAAATAGAGTTAATTTCTAAGGGTCCGTAGGGTTCAAGTCCACAGTCATGCTGCATGAGCGGTTCTGAAGGCAAAGTAACAGACTTGGCTTTTGCTAATAGCTAGTAGCTCGGCATAAGCTTAATGTTACTGCACACTAATTAGTTTATATCCTGAGGTCTTTAAGGAGGACACATGTCACAGCACCTATGTGTACAAATTAGGACAGCTTGAGGAATCACTTCTCTCCTTCCACCATGTGGGTCCCAGGGATCAAACTCAAGAGTCTCAGCCTCGGTGGCAGATGCCTTTACGTGGTCGGCTGTGCCACTGGCCTCTGTATTCTGTTTTGCTTTGCTTTTGTTTTATTTTTAAAAAGTAAATAATATCCCTCCCTGTCTTTTCTTTGGAAAGCAGACCATCATGGTGGCTTTGCGTGCCACCTCTAGAACAGTGGCTGTAAACCACTGGGGGGGGGGGGGTCGCACGTCAGATACCTTGCATATAGGATATATATTACATTACAATTCATGACAGTAGCAAAATTGCTGTTATAAAGTAGCATCGAAGTAATTTCATGGTTGGTGGTCACCACAACATGAGGAACTGTACTGAAGGGTCGCAGAGTTAGGAAGGTTGAGAACCACTGCCCTCGAACTACACTGTTGTTCTTCAAGCTGAATTTTGATCTTGCTGACTTAATGAACGTATGCGAGACATTCAACTTTTAAAAGATTGTTTTTATTTATATTTTACTTTATGCATATCGATATTTTGCCTGCATATATATATATATGCACCATGTGTGCCTGGTGCCTGTAGAGGCCAGAAGAAGTTGTTGAATCCCCTGGCACTGGAGATAGGGACAGTTGTGAGCAACCATGGGAGAGCTAGGAATAGAACTTGGCTCCTTTAGACAACAAACAAGTGCTCTTAACTGAAGAGTCATCTCTCCTCCTTTAGCTGTTCCACTTTTGAGTCATGAATCAAGGCCAAGATTGCAGCCCGATAGGAAGCACTGGAGACCTCCCTTTGGGTCTAGCCATGTATGAGGTCATCCCCCACACTCGCATGCACACACACACACACACACACACACGCACACACGCACGCACTCTACATGAGCCACAATGGCTTCCCTTTATTTCTCTCTAACCCCATTAGCCTCATTGCTCTAGAACACCTGAACGTGCTTCTTTCTTCTTTTGCCAGGAGTCTCTCCTCTTGCCTAGATGACAACAGACCTCTTGTCCAAAGCCTCATCAGTGGGCAGGAGGCCTTTGTTAACTCCCCAAACTAGTGCAGGTCCCCCCTTTTTTTCCAATTTTTTATTAGATATTTTCTTCATTTACATTTCAAATGCTATCCCGAAAGTTCCCTCCCCACGCCTTGCTTCCCTACCCACCCACTCCCACTTCTTGGCCCTGGCCTTCCCCTGTACTGGGGCATATAAAGTTTGCAAGACCAAAGGGGCCTCTCTTCCCAATGATGGCCGCATAGGCCATCTTCTGCTACATATGCAGCTAGAGACACGAGCTCTGGGGGTACTGGCTAGTTCATATTGTTGTTCCACCTACAGGGTTGCAGACCCCTTCGGCTCCTTGGGTACTTTCTCTAGCTCCTCCATTGGAAGCCCTGTGTTCCATCCAATAGATGACTGTGAACATCCACTTCTGTATTTGCCAGGCACTGACATAGCCTCCCATGAGACAGCTATATCAGGGTCCCTTCATGCCCCTGAACTTGACTTTCGCAGCATCATTGCGCTTCGCCGTGAGAGCGGTCCGCAATTGTGTGCTTCCTGTCCTAGTCTGACAGACTCTAAGCTCCACAGGGAAGCGTCCGCTGATCACTTTATACCCAGTGCCTGGCTCGTGGTAGGCACTAAATAATAATTTGCGGAATAAATAAACTTGTCCAGAATGTGTTAAAGCTGAAAATCACAGAAAGTACTCTGTAAATTTCAGATGCTTTTACAACTCAGATGGGGATTTCCTGATTGGTAAGTTCCTGGTTGGTAAGACTGACTGATCCCTAGCCCCAAGCTATATTCCAGTTGTTTTTTTGTTTTGTTTTGTTTTGTTTTTGTATTTTGCTTGCCTGCATTCCCCCATCTGTTTCATTAAATGAAGTATTATCTACAAGAGTGAGGTCCAGACACCACTGGTGGTCTGGAAAAGATTCCTAGCATACCTCAAAGTGTCCAATGTATGTTCTGGGCTTTCTGCCTGTGGCTGTCTCTGTTGGGCATCTCCCATGTGGGAGGTTTTGGCAACTGAATGAAATGACGTTCCTAACTTATTAGGAAAATTCTATTTGCTTTTAAACTCTCTGAAGGAAAGCGCATTTGTCACCAATGACCACACACAGTTCAGGTACAAATTTTATGAGACCATCTAAAGCCTAAGACCCTTGAGAGATTTTGTGGTATTTAGTTTTAGTATTCAGGAGTGAACATTTCCCGGTAGTCAGCAGACATGCAAATGCCAGCATTCTGGCTGAAATGTCAGAAAAGAGTAGTTTTCTGTGCTATTTCTATGACCCTTTTGAGTCAATTCACAAAAGTGTATATATATATATATATATATATACAGGCTCCTCAAAGTGGAAGAGAGGATAGAGATTTTGAAGAATTTTCAAAATCTTGTAGGCAGTAAAATAGCTAACTGACGTCAGAATACAGTTTACCCCCAAGAGATCCAACAAAGGCCTCCTCATTCACAATAACAAGCAACTACAAGCATTAAGTTTTCAGGTTCTCCTTTGAACAGGATTCCTCACTATTGCACGATCTTTTCCCCTCTCCCCCCCAGTTCCCCAGAAAGGGAAACTTCTCATTTACACAGAGTTTGGCAAGATGTTCCTGCAGCCCAATGAGATCTGCGTCATTCAGGTTGGTACTGAGCCCCCTCGCCCCACCACCTCTCCCTAATTTGTGAGCAATCAGATGTTTCAGCCGCTGCTATTTCTAACCCTAAAAAAAATGTCTCTGTCATGTCTGCGCATGTCTGTGGTTACAGGGAGGAGTCAGAGACAAACAGAAGGCTTCGGGGTAAGCGGGCTTGGTGCCTGCTTTGTTTAATATAGCACACAATCACTAAGTAGAGAGTGCTTACCTCTTCCTTTCCCTAAATCCATGGAGTTGTGGCTAACTGGGGGCTGCTGTTATCTCTGGACCCAATAAGACATTAATTATTGGTATGATTAGGAATTAGTTTTTTTTTTTTTTCCTTTGTGACCCATCTTTAATCTGCTCACCTGAAACAGCATACTTGGAAACACAAGCACTTTCTTTCTGCATATAACTGCAAGAATATGATTTATGATGGCATGCTTCTGTCTTCCAGAGAGGAATGCGATTCAGCATCGATGTCTTTGAGGAGACCAGGGGCTACGTCCTGGAGGTCTATGGTGTCCACTTTGAGTTACCGGACCTGGGACCCATTGGTAAATCTTTACCCTAGGCCTTGCTTGAGATACAACTCCTTCCATCTCTTCCTGGCTCTCACACTCAAACTTCGACTTTCCTCTCCAGGCAACTTCCTTAGACCAAGTGCCTGCCTACAAAATATATGAGCCATAGAAAATGATCCAAACCAATCTATTATACTTTTCTCTAAACAATAAGATAGAGCAATGGCAATAAAGGCATTTAATGGGTTCCTGGTTAGACGTTTATATTACAAGGGATGCAAAAGGGGGTCACAAAAATAGCTTTACCAAAGATGAGATTTGAGACTTGATTAAATTCTTTTTTGATTTTCAAGTCAGAGTCTTTTATAGCCCAGGTTGACCTCTAACTCTCTATATTGATAAGAACAGCCTTGAACTTCTTCCTGGGTGCTAGGATTATAGGTGTTCGCTACCACGCCCAGCCCCTTGCGGTGCAGGGCACTGCTACTCAAACACTTTACCATTTGAGCTCCTTGGCCCTGAGATTCAATTAATTGTTGATGGCATATTAAAGAGAAGGAAAGAGGAAAGGGAACAGCTTAAGCAAATGTATCGGATGAGAATAAGCTTTGTGAATAATGTTTTCTTAAGTCAATGAGCTGTGTGTTTCCAGCCATAAAAATGTCCTGGAGTCTATTGCCTTGGAAATATGAGCTGGACTGGGTGACGCATGACCTTTGAACTCACGTTCCTTCTGAGCACACATCACAAAATCCATACACTTAACAGTAACATGTATATTCCTGCATTCTGTGAGGGAGCTGGAAACAACAGTCCCTGTGAGACAGATTAAAACTTCCAGAAAGGCTCCGCTCCCCCAGCTCCCCCAGCTCCTAGTCTTCCAACAGCCGAAGGGAGGACACACAGGAGGGAAGGGCTGATCTGAGGAGCTGAGGAGCACTTTTTCTCAAGCCTCTCTTGGGGAGAGCTGCAGAAATCGGCCGCTGGTTTCCGCTTGGGCCATACCTTCCAGTTCTTTCTTTCCCTGTCAACAGCTTTTTCAGAGCAACAAGGACAGGCCAGCATGTGCCTTCTGGTCACTCCCCTGGGGATCCAAATATTCAGAGGAAGGTGGGAGGCAGCAGAGAGGCAGCTGGAGCCATGGTGGGCCGTCTGTCATCCTGCTTGCCACCCACTCTTCACACTTTGGTCTAGCTTCCTGCTGCTGTGCAGGCAGCAGAACCTCCAGGTTCCACAGAGCATGTACCCTCTGGAAAATATATATAATTTACTAACCAGCTGGGTGCTTTTTTTTTTTTTTTTTTTTTTTTTTTTTTTAACCCCAGGAGCTGGAAATGATAAAACACTCCCCAGGCCTCTCCTCTCCGAGTTAAATTATGTTTTTGCACTTACGCTTTTTCGTATTTTGTCTTTTTGATTTATTTCTTTTCTCTGGAGGGAACACTCACTCCTGAACAAAGCTAAGCAGGCAGGTCCTCAGTTCTTCCTCCCTGAATGGCAAGCAGATACTTTTTTAGGCTGGACAGCACCTTTATAGTTCTGGCTTTTGAGTTCTGGCTAAGCTGACAGAGGCCTGCCTGGGACAGTAGCTAATAACCCTTTTGTATGAGATCAGGGTCTGAGGATATGTAGGAGAGTCCCCAGTGCTTCCTCGGACAGACATCTGCAGTTTCCTTGGATCCTCCCTTCTCTCCCTCTCCCTTTTCCTCCCGTGTAACACATGATTAGGGCTGAGGTAACGCATACCAAAGCCATATGAGCCATAACCACTCTACAGTTCCAGGACACGACACGGCTTATGAGGACTTTTGAAATGTTCTTTTTCAACCAAATCTCTTAGCTCTTCCTACACATCTACCAAACTGGGATCCAACAGATTCCGTAGTGCTTGGGGTTGAACCTAGGACCTCACCTACACTAGTCAGGCACTGAGCCATAGCCGTGACTGGGAATCCAGCAAGGATTTTGGCAAAGAAAGTCATCTGTGGAATGGCCCGTGACCCAGAAGATCCCCTTTGTGGGCATCTTTCCTTTGACTTTGGAAATACCTAATTGGAGTTTGGGTTCCTGTGTTTTCTAGGAGCAAATGGCTTGGCCAATCCTCGAGATTTCTTGATCCCTGTTGCCTGGTATGAAGATCGTCGAGTGCCAGGTGGTTACACTGTGATTAATAAATACCAGGGCAAGCTGTTTGCTTGCAAACAGGTACAGTAAGATTGTTAGTAGCCAGGGAGTGAGTGTGGAGTTATGAAACACCAGTTGATAGCCAAGGCCAGCCTTAGGTACATTACATACAGCCTTTTGTCTTTATTACACACTAAGGTACTGCCAATTACATACTCATGGGAACAGGTCAGATGGTGAATAATTACTTCATGGTGCTATGTGGCAGAACCAGGGTTAAAACCCCCAAGTGTTTGACTCTCAAGATTGTGCACCTCCTCATCTAGTAATGGAAATTTAGCATTGTCCGGGTTTCTAAGAGTGATGTGGGAAACATAACATAGAAGCCTCCTAATGTGATCTAAAAAAGAAGAAGACTCATCACAAGGAGAAGCCAAGATTGATATTCCTCAATGACCACCTTATTTCAGATACAAATGATTGATTGTTGGCACAAAATGAAAAGAATTTAGCTGATTAGCTTCAACTATACCAGAGGCCTGGTAAACTGAGGACATGAAATCACAGGCAACAATATAAAATTAATTTTAAGACATGACAACATTTTGTCCCTTCTGTAAGGGACCATGCCAGTCAGCAAAGGCAGAGCAGTGTGAAACTTCTGCTTAAGCCCCAGAACAAACAGCACCATGCCATCCTCATAGTCTCTGGGTCAGAATTTTTCTACAGTTGTTTAGGGACCAGTAGTCTTAGAACCCTTTGGACAGTCTTGTTTAAAATGCTCCTACCCATATTAATACTCTCACCTGGCAAAAAAGGTAACCTCTGGGGTACTAGAAGTAGATATTTACATGAATTTTAAGTATGTTCCCCAGATTATTATTAATTTGCATACAATCAACAGAGAACATCCATTTTGGCAGTAGGCAGCAGCTTTCCACTTCCCATGGGGCCCTGTGATGGCCACACGGGTCCATTCTCCTCTGCTTAAGTCTGTGCCACAGGAGGCAGGTATTTATCCGCAAAGTAGCCTAGCTCCCCGGTTTATTATCTTTTGTTGGGTTCAACTTGGAGGAAGTTAATGGGGGGAGGGATGAAAGTGAGGCATTCCTCTCCCTGTCTATTTAGTGCTTCTGACCTGAGGTAGCTCCTGCTGAAGAGCCCCAAAACCAGATCGCAGTACCTAAGGAAGGGCACTCAATGTATCGATTACCAGAAAAAAAGTTATTGTTGGAGAGAAAGATAAAATATAGTTGAGAGTATTCATACCCCAGATATCAGCAAACACTGTAAACTAGAGCTTTGTTTCTCTAGAGAACTCGCTATAGACATCTACAATGTAGGCTTTCTCATGGTTCTAGATCTTGCTAGAGTCCTATAGAAGCATTTGCTGCTCTTATTTCTCAGGCCCAGGAGTGCCAATGTGTTCCCCCTGTTACCTCAACACTTCTAGGCCTTCCTCTTAGCTCTAACAATGCCTTATGGGTAGTCGTTTCCCTCAAGTCTTTTCCCTTTACTCTTGAGAATATCACAAACACAATGACACAGATCATATCCATCCCCATTTTCCCCTCTTCCTCTTCTCATATCCACTTTCAACAGTTAGTGCTACCTACATGTGCAGGGGTGTAGGACCATCCTCAGGAACATGGGAATCCTACCAGGGGTATATCTTCAGTTCCTGGAGGCCTAGAAATCACCTATGCTATTTATACCAGAGTTTTGGCTCTCCTAATCTGGTGCACATTATGTGCTAGGAACCTCAGCTGTTGTGAGTGCAGTAGTTTGATGGCCATGGCATGTGTAGAAGACAATGCATTCCTTCCCATAGTTCAGCTCTTACATTCTTTCTGCCTCTTCTTTTTTCAAGATGGTCCTTGAGCCTTAGGCTGGCTGGGTGGGGGGATGGATATAGATATCTTTGAGCCTTAGGCTGGCTTGCTGGAGATGGATACAGATATCTTTGAGCCTTAGATTGGCTTGCTAGAGATGGATATAGACATCTTTGAGCCTTAGGCTGGCTTGCTGGAGATGGATATAGACATCCCATCTAGGGCTGAGCACTCAACTCTCTTATTCTCAGCAGTCTGGCCAGCTATGCACCTTGAGCTTTAGAATATTCTGAGCTGGATCCTTTTTCTTGACTAGATGCACAGCATCAGTGAGGAAGATCATAATCCTGTAAAGCATCAAAGTGATCTATCCAAGACAAACCCGGGAAAGATGTTAATGTCATTCTGAAATCCCAAACGTTTAGGCTGGATCTCTTCGAGATGTCTTCTTTCCTGAACTTCACAGCAGACACTGTGTCTATGAGAAGTTCCTCTAGGCTGCAAAGCCCTGGAGAAATATCACTGCAAGTGCCTGCTGCACCAGGAAACAGATTGTTTGAGAATTGCTGGCCTCTACAGATTCCCACAGCTATGTTAAACATTGAAAAAAGGACTGCTTGATGTGTGTATGTAGTGTTTCTGCCTGCACGCAGACTGGCGCCCTGTCTGCGTGGGCAAAAAACACCTTGGGGTGGGTTTGTACTGCAGAGCTAATCTTCCTGAAATAAGAGATGATCTGCAAGAAAGATTATTATGATTTATTGATTACACGTGGGAGAACCCAACCCTCCCCCGCACGCCCGCATGTCCCATTGTCTCTGCATGGATCAATGTTCCATGTCTCAATGTTCCAATGGCGGAATGGCGCGCGGTCCGATCCTTCTCTGTGTGGGATAAGACGGATGGCTGCAGCTTATGAACTGGAAAAGGGGGTTAGTGGCAAAGCTAGGACCTGGGAGAGGGTGTGTGAAGCAACCACCGAGAGATCAAGTTGAGCTATGATTCTCCCAAAGGATGCTATGACTAAATTTAGAACAACATCATATAAAAGGGGGTTATGTCAGTAAGTATTGTAATTTTACAGCTACAAAAACATTACATTCTAAGAGCATGCTTTCTTGGATTCTGTGATTAGGATGTCTCTCCATTCAATGTTGTGGCCTGGCATGGAAACTATACACCCTACAAGTACAACCTAGAGAACTTCATGGTCATCAATGCGGTAGCCTTTGACCATGCGGTAAGTCCAGAGCATGAAGGGACCCTGGGGATGGGACAACCCTTGAATGGGAAGGATCTAGCATATACCTGTGGCATGCACACATCTAAGGTTTTCAAGGTCATCCATGCAAAGCCTCAACCGGATCATGTGTCCTTTGGTGAAGGAATACTTTACTTGGCAAATGAGGAAGGCAAGAAATACTCAAGCCAATTTACTTCTCTCCAGAGTAATCACAGCTCTCATGCATGGGCAAAGGGAAAGCTGCTAATGATAATAACGAAGTCTGGAGGAAAGTCATTTACAGCTCTGGAGAAGGTCTGGGCACCTTGCAACCTGGGGCATGACTCTGCTTGCTCTGGTTACCCACCTGCTCACCAACCTCAGCTTGTGGCCATGGTTATCAGCGAAGGACAAGGAAGTCCTCTTCTAAAGTCACTCAAAGGTTGAATGCTTGATTTTTTTTTTTTAAAAGTCTAATGTTTGAACTTGGTCATATTTTTCAGTCAATTAGGGGGCCACAAATTGGTCCCTGGTCTCTGGTACAGGCTCCCCTGAGCCCACATGCTTGAAAAAGTGCTAGTTCCTGAGACCTCGAGGGTGAGTTCATTTTGCAGTGTACTTCATAATAGATTAACTTAACCCACAAGCTGAGGGATAATTGGGGCAGAAGCCAGAGAATCAGAAATAGAAGGATTACTCTGAGCCAATTCAGTTTATCTCTAGGGGGACAAAACTACCTTTCTGAACAACCTCAAATCTTAATAAAACCAAAGGGGAGGGGAGAAAATCGGGATACTGAGCCCAAAGCATCACGAAGAGGTGCCCTGAGACCTTGGTAAAGCTCTATTTGAGCCTTCCTACCTTTTCTTTCTTTTAATAGTCTCAGACCACGTCCCATGACAGATGAAAAAAATGGTAACTCTCCCAGCAAGAAAGGTTGGGTTGTTTCTTTGTTTTGTTTTGGGCTTTGTTTTGTGTGTGTGTGTGTGTGTGTGTGTGTGTGTGCGCGCGCGCGCGCGCGTGCGCGTGCGTGCAGATGTTCAATCTTCTTCTTACTACTACAGTAGCTATCTGCCTCCAAATTCAGATCTGATCACCCCACCATTGCTTTAGAAACCCTTTGCAGGCTCTGCATGGTTTAGGATTAGGTCTGAGCTCTGAAGCGTGACATTTGATACTCTTCTCCATCTGTCCCCGGGCTCCTTTCTCCAGGACCACATCTTGCCTCTCCTTTGTCCTTCACTACACGGCTGGCTTTCACCTTATCCTGGCTTTACAAAGTCTCTGTGTATCCCTCTATCTTTTCTATTTTCTCTGATAAAATCCCCGGCCTGTCTTCCTCTTTTCTCTTCTACCCTCCCCTTTCTTTTGTTCACTTTTAAAGGTTTATCTCAAGTCCTAGTTCTTTGGCTATTTCCCTGGTCCTGTCAGAGGAGATGAGGACGGTGACAGCATGGAGGCATGGAGAAGGGTTGCTGTAGGCCGAATGCACTATATAAACTGTAGGAAACTGTCAAGGAACAAATTCAACAGAGAGTTATTTTGAAAAGGAAATAGCCACTCTCTCCTTTCCCCAATTAAAGTTAAAGGAGCGGAGAATAGATTCCCAATCTTTGACTCTCCAGATGTCAGCACCACGTCTGAAAGTGAACACGGATATCAATTAAATTGAATCTTGGGTTTTCCGTCTCAGGATCTAAAGTTCTTGAAACCGAATAATTTCGTCCCTTTGCATATCCCCCTCTGTACTACCACCATGTAAACGCAATACTCAGAATCCAGAAGTCAATCAAGGAGTCAATCAAGACTCAGAATTAGCCAGCCAGCTCTCAGACTTTTCCTGCCTGTGGCCATCAGCTAAAGGCTGATGCGCTGCCTCCCAGGAAGCACTGGCTCCCTCTACACCAGGCTGCGGATGCTCTTTTGTTTGCTCCCCAGCATCCTCTGAGCAGCACCAAGCTCCCTGTCACTCAGCCTGGGAGTATAAGTAGGACTCAGGCTCTCAGAGTAAACTCAGGCAGGCTAAAGATGCAGCCTCTTATCTGTCCTCTTATCTGGTGTGAATGCATTTTGCTTCAAGCACAGCAAGAGGACTGCCGCAGGAGTGATTACTGTCACAGGAGTGAGATTACCGCACCTCAACCGGAGCCCAAACATCTAAGCCGGACCCGGGTCACTTAATCAGAACCTTGTCACTTGAAAGCACCCTCCTGTGCAGGTGACACACTGTCACTCTTCAGTCACCTCCCATACTGTCCTACATTCAGTCTCCCCCCTTGTGTATTCACAGGACCCTTCCATTTTCACTGTGCTGACTGCCAAATCCCTCCGACCTGGAGTGGCCATTGCTGACTTTGTCATCTTCCCACCTCGGTGGGGGGTTGCAGATAAAACCTTCAGACCTCCTTATTACCACAGTAAGTCTCTCTTTCACCAGAGCATACCTGGAAATGAGAACTCACAAAGCAGCTACAATGGCCAGGTTGTTCTTGGACCCCCTGCCTTGCTTTGAGTTTGAAGTCCTGCCTCTCAGTGCTCTTGGGCTTTAAGAGTCTGCAGAGGGGATGCAGCGACTAAACCTGCCTCCTAGGAGAGACAGACGGATTGGTAGAGTGTGAAGGAAGAATACATTTCAGATATATATTTTTTAAAGGGTGGGGGAGTAGTGGGAGTAGAGGTGTTTTTTGGTTTGTTTAGAGAAACAAAAAATCTGTTTCAAGAACAAGTAAAACGTTCTTTCTTTGATTATTTTGGCAAAACAAAGCAGATTACAATCTAAACTGGGAGATAGATTATTCTGGAAGATGGAGGTGTTATTAATTAAATTTATTCTTTGACAATTTTATATATACACGTAGATATATAGAATGCATATAGATATATAATGCATTCTGATTGCTCTCACCCCTACCCTTTCTCGTTTTTCACCCCTGCCCTGTACATTCCCCTTCATCTCTATGGAGCCCCTTCCCACACCCCTTTCCTTTTGTTTAGTTTGTATCCCTCTGAGTTTGACCAAGACCACCTTTATGGCCTTGTAATTGAAACTGTTCTCTGTAGTCTATGCAGGTACATCAATTGCTACACACCAAAGACAATGGCTGCCCATCATAGATGGCTCCCTTTCTTGCATCCCCTATACATGGCCTATAGGTTCAAGGGCAAGGGGAGAGTTCCCGTTATCCCCTCCCCCACCATCACCGGCCATGGGGAGGGTCTGTCATGTGCAGCCCCTGCACAAGTAATCAAAGCTTCTATGCGTTCATAACTACATTGGCTGTGGTATACCTAGAGGATGGCGTTTGCTGCCCTTCTTCCTGTGTGTGAGCTTCTATGTTATTTCATTATGTCTTCCCACAACATCACCTTAGAGGGGGACATTATACATAATTCATTTTGGGCAGCCATGAGACTCTGAATTCACCAAGTAGAAGCTTCTTTGAATGAGGTAGAAAGTAGCTTCTGTCTAAGAAATGAGGATGGATGTTTAGAAGGAACGGTTATAGCATGTGTATGTAGCTAATCATCAGTAGTAAGTTGCCTTGCAGGGCCTATGACCTCCCAAGGATGAGACTTTCAAAACCAAACCTAGAGAGCAGTTGGTTACCCTGTGATAGTCAGCCCACTACTGCACATGAAGGCAGATCCTGCTGACAGGTTCATGTTGCAGAGTTGGTAGAGTTGGTGGAATTCACTGATGGGTAAGACCATCCGATGGCTTTTCTCTGCCAGCCAAACAGCACGTCATAGAAGGTAACTCGAATAAATCAGGTTTTATTTTATTTGTATTATTACGACTAATGATGGTTGGCTAGTTTCTAAGGCCCCTTTATAAGTTTTTTTTTTAAGGTATTAATTTATTCAGGTCTTAGAGCAGCAGCAAGAGAGAGGTAATATCAATTGCCTCCCTTTCTGTTTCCCAGAAGATGAGACTGGCACCGGGAGTTAGCGGGTCTCCGGGTCTCACAGATAAAGTGCAGGGTCAGGATTTAATTGCAGATTGTCTGATGCCAAGGCAGGCACGTGTGACCACTGATTAACATGGCCAGTGCCGTGGCCTGAACATAGTACACATCTGGAAATATTGATTCAGTTGGTGACTACATCACCAAGAGTGAATAAGGTGCATCGAAGCTGTATTTAATGAGTTTGCACATTTTTAATTATGCAGATTACAGAGGATCAAGGTACAATTCTGTTTCCAGGAGAATTTTGCAGGTTTGAGCATAGAAGTCTGGAAAGACTCTATCATGCATTTCCAGCTGGAACATTTTAGAAAACAAATCATTTTCCACAGTTCACTATAGAACCTTCTGCTTATATGAGATTCTGCTCTGTGACAGTTCCCAGGTACCGAAGCTTAATGGTGGACGGCCACACTGAAAGCGGTTTGGGAGGGTGGGGACTTCAGGCTGTCAGGATGAAAGAAGGCCACTTCACAGTCAGGTGACAGTCAGCCTGCCCCTTTGAGGTCACCATCAAGAGTACCCTTTCTCTTTTAAGTTTGTTCTCCAGCTTCTCTCTCCCAGAGTTTAATTCATTGGCTTTAAAGTAGCAACTCTGAGACCTGCCCTTTGAACTTGGGCGCCAAAGGTTTCTGACCCAGAAGGTCTACAGACTCTCTGTTGAGAACAGTGGTGAAGGGCTTGTCTCCCCTCCTGGGAAGAGAGACAATAAGGGCACCGCTGTGCTCCCAGCTCTCAACCCACTCCTTAATCTGTTTGTACTGCAGGCTGCCTGTACAGTGAGCCTTGTGAAGCGCCTCCTATTATGTGTTTAGTGACTTGTCCCCAAATAACATCTCATAGAGAAATGGTACCCTGAGCTGATTTGAAACAAAAGCACAGAACCCCAAGTTAGAAATTAGTTTTATCGGAGATATAAAAATATTGCTTCAGCAATACTCAAAATCTTTGTTACTTTGATGTGACTTTAAGGGGAATTGGGGAATTATTTCTGTAGAAATATTGCCTCTAGTCATTTTAATGCACCGTAGTCAACAAGATCCAGGTTTAATCAGAAAGACAAAGTCTACCTTCCCGCTGTCCTTTGAAATATCAGAAGTGATGTAGAATACCTTCACCAAACTCATTGCTAACTAAATTCACATTCAGATCAAAACCAAATTCCATCTTGCTCTCCTCTTAAAATTAAGCTGTGAAGGTGACCCTGGTGACATGTACTGCAGCAAGAATTGTGACTGTAGATTGAAGCTATGTGAGGAACTGTTCTTAAAATGCAGACTCTTAGGACTCCCATTTGCTTGTTTTCCTTTAATTCTTCATGAGATGCACGTGCGGCTATGATGGGGGGGGGGCTCACTTCTCAGGGTTTCTGCGTGTTTACTTCCTACGAGCTGGAGTAGTGTGTTGTGTTGGGGAAAGGGCAGGGTGGCTGTTCGGTTGGTTATAGAAACATTAGGGAACCTGCTTATATTCCACACGGAGGGAAGCAGAGCATGGCCCTGGCCTGTCAAGGGTTTGACTTTGCAGTGGCTGTCACTGAGTTGTCACATGCTCTGAACACTCCATCTTCCCACAGGAGAGACAATAAGCAGCTTTTATTCCTTATTCCTTTGTATACCACAATAGTTAGAATGGTGTCTAATTGTCTGTTTTGAATATGGGTGGATAGATGGATGGATGGATGGGAAAGTGAGTGGATGGAACACAGACAGATGAATGGATAAACAGAGCTGGGAAGGTACCTGCATTACCCATGTGTCCAATTTCTTTATTTCTTGCTCTTACGGCATTACTATGTTGATAGAGAGCTTTATTTCAATAGAAATAAAATACCAAAAGAATGGAAGCATGGCGGGCTTTGTCAGAGATGGTGGGACTCTTGAAAACTATGTGAATGTGTCTATTTAATATAAAAAAATAACCAACGCCGGGAGGTGTTCAGTAGCACGATAGGTTGCTCTGCAGAGCACACCCATCCATGAAAGTATGCAAGCCCCTGGATAGCAATCCACAAGAATTGAGGTGGAGAAACCTTCTGTATGAAGCAGAAGTCAGTGATCAGCTCCAGGAGAAGAGAAGAAGGTGCTCCTGTCATGTTCAGGTTCAGTTGTCTGTTATGATAAAGAATATCTAAGAACTGTGTTTCATAGAAACCAACTATCTGCTGATTATCACTTGATAATGCACCATAAGTCTGGAGTTTTGTCCTGTATCATTACGCACACACGCGCACACACACACACGCGCACACACACACACACACACACACACACACACACACAGAGAGAGAGAGAGAGAGAGAGAGAGAGACAGAGAGACAGAGAGAGAGAGAGAGAGAGCGCTTTACTTTCTAGACTGGGAACCTGTAATGAAATCATGTGCTTTTATGGAATAGTTGATGGATTTGGAACATGAAAGCCTAGAAGAGATACTATTTAGGAGGTACTGATGTTTTTATGGGTCTCGCCTTGGATAATAAAAATAATACCTATCCTACTTTCCCAGGGAACTGCATGAGTGAGTTCATGGGACTCATCAAAGGTCACTATGAGGCAAAGCAAGGTGGATTCCTGCCAGGGGGCGGCAGCCTGCACAGTGCTATGACCCCTCACGGCCCCGATGCGGACTGCTTTGAGAAGGCCAGCAAGGCCAAACTCGAGCCTGAGAGGATAGCTGACGGCACCATGGTAAGCAAGTAAACACTCCCAGGGGCTGCCTCTGGGCTCCCCAAACATCCGTAGAGAAAAGAAGTTAGTTTTTATTCTCCAAAGTCACAGAGGTGGAGTGAGGAGAAATGTGTGCCTGCATGAGCATGTTGTAAGTATGAATACATACAGCATTGTACACAAGCTACACTTCTGGTGTGACAGCGTAGAAAGAGATTGAACTGAGAGTGAGACCAGTTCAAATCCTAACTCAGCTCCTATGCAGCATCTCCATGTTTCATTTTTCTATCTGTGGAATGGGTGCGCTATCCAGCCAGGGGACATCTGTGAGTTTTAACGCCTTATGGAGTGTTCACTAACTTCAAATGCAAGGAAACATGGTTGATTCACTTAGAAGGGTCTTGCTGTATCTAAATGCAGCGCTGTGTGTGTGTGTGTGTGAGCGTGCGTGCGCGTGCGTGTGTGTTCTATCTCAGAGAATTCTGTGTGGGAAGTGATCCTGAGGACCACAGTCCCGGAGGAGGCAGAATGTCACCTTTAGCCAGTTTCTAAAGCCAAGTAGAGTGAAGCTGCCTTTGCCTTGGCATAGCTGGGACTTGTGAGCAGCAATTCTCCGCTGCTTTTTCCTTTTCTTTGTTCTCCTTTGGCATGGGATGAAACTGATGGGATTTAGACCCTATTTTGTATTCCTCTTGTGTCAGGCTGTAAACACTGAGGTGGAACACAATTGCAGTTGGCTGCGGTACTTGATTTTATTTTATTTTTATTTATTTATTTATTTCTGCATTCTTGGAAATAGACTCAGTGAACCGCAAGAAGTAATTTTATGCTGAGGCATCATGCAAACTTACTTCACATTTTAAAACAGATGCCTTCACTGCTGCATAGTTTAAAACTCATAACACAGACCTGCTTAACCCAAAGCCTAGCTTGTCAATCCCCTAGCCTTGGTGCCAGGGTTTGCTTTTAGTTCAAGTCCAGAGCCAGAGTTGCTTTTATGGAGAAAGGGACATGGAATTCCTTAGTCCTTAGCCCTGGCTCTGTTACTCCTTTCAAGGATCTACTCACAGTATCTAGAGGAACCTACATCTCTGTGCGGCATAGTTTGCCAATCTCAGGTTATTGCCTCTGATGACCCTTGAAAGAGCACAGTCTACCATTGAGTTGTTCCTGAATTACCCTTAGGTCTCCAAATGGTGTTTTGAAAGCTGTGCTACCATGGAGTAGTGTTCTACAAAAGCGAGGCATAGGGCTGTTTTTATACACAGTCAGAACTTGAATAATGTCTAAGACCTTGATTGCTAGAGAGATGAAGCTGTCCTGGAAAAAGGATTGGGATGGTAGGAGACTCGGAATCTGAAGGCCCAGAGTATCTCGGGGGCACCCTGGACAGTCACTTGCATGCACGTATGCATACTCATACACACACATAAGCACACAGACATAAATAGAAACTGCCTAGACTTAACTTTGTGTCTCCCTTACCATCCCCCGTTATGTAACTTAGACACAGATCAATCTGTCCTATCCGAATTCCAGTGTGAAGTGGTTAATGTCACGTGACCCTCCACAGCTCAGCCTCACAGCAAAAAAGCTCTTAAGAAGAAGTCAGCAGACGACAACAACAATAATGGCTGTGACACTTGCCCTCGTGTGTGAAGAGGGTTTTGTACCGCACATTTCATCCAAAGCACTGCCTCAAAGCCTGCCACAGAAGTCAGGCAAGGGCACACGACTCCCTGATACAGACAAAGAGAAATGAATGCATGTGAGACTCACTCCAAACATAACGTAGGTGTTCTGTGTGGTGCCACAGAAGAACTGCATGACTTTCCTTTGGCCTGTCTGTAGTGGTTTGGATTTCCTAATGAGAACAAAAAGAATTGTAAGGTTTGGGCTGTTTGCTATTAGTATTTCTTAAGAGACACTATAGATAGAAACATCAACAACTGGTAAGAAGTTGAAATGGCTAAGGTAGACAGAACATTTTTCAGCTTCGTTTTACTGTACCAGAAGCATTCAGAACACAGTGGGGTGTGCAGCATCAGCTCCATTTTCTTTTCTCTCTTCCCTTCCCTTTTCTGAGCTGAGCTCTTGAGCAGTCTCCTGAAGAAGCTAAGAATCTGCCATCACTTACCACCATAGATGAGCCACTTCCCAGCTCTGAGCTTTGTTTCTTCCTTTGTGAAAAGAGGATGTCACAAATGAGCTCTAACAGGCCCGAGCATGGCAAACACAGCACGGACAGACAGGTTTTACCTTTTACGCTTCTCCTTGCTAAAAGCCATTAGATTACCTTACTAAAGCCATCCCACCAAGCTCTGTTTCCTTATTTGGCCACTTCCTCCTCCTGAGGCTGACCACCAAGGTCCAGCTATCAAAGTATTAAAGTCTAATAATTAAAAGCCCCTCCCCCATTTTGGTTCACATAATTAACATGCCCAATAAAAATTAACCAACTCATCCTAACACAGTTTCCCCCTTTCCCATTATAAATGGCCATTTGCCTTTGGACCACATCTGTGTGTCTATCCTGAGACAGTCCTTTGTTCCTCTGGGGCAAATACCCCTTCCTCTTCTCCCTTGTTCCCTCCCCCCTTTCCCTCATCCTTCTGTCTCCTGTCTTTATCTCTTATTCAATGCCCTTTGTCCCTCTGGGGCCAATAAGTCTCCTTTGGGCTGAGAATTTGGTCTTGGGGTGTCTTGTGCTAAGTCCGGTCCTTTCATCACATATAAGAATATCACCACAAGTGATGGCCCTTAAGAAGAAGATCCCAGGATTCTCTCACATCTGCCCTTGGAAATAATATTGCCCCCAGAATGCTATAAGCAATGCAAGTCCTACCTGCCCAATTCTACCCTACAGAGTGAACCTCAGGGCCCTTAGATAGAAGACTTGCATACAGTGTCATCTGCTTATGGTTGAGCCAGATCCAGAACCCAGGGCTTGGGTTTCCTTTCTTCATCATGGCAGTATGTATAAGCATAAGGCCTATGTTTTGTACCCATACCTTCTCTAGGCATCAAATTTAACATGATATTTTGGACACCATCTCCTTCTTATTTCCTATAGGCATTTATGTTTGAATCTTCCTTAAGTTTGGCACTCACCAAGTGGGGACTCAAGACCTGTAGTTGTTTGGATGAGAACTACTACAAATGCTGGGAGCCTCTCCGGAGCCACTTCACCCCCAATTCCAGGAGCCCGACAGAGCCTAAGTGAGACCGGAGCCCTCTACTGGAATTGAGAACAGACTTGCCTGGCTTCCTTGAGATCCGCACAGCTCTGACATCTCATCCTCTACGGGGACAGTGTTCAGAAATGTATGGCTTTCTAATTACCCAATAAATAGGTGTTCTGTGGAAGTTGCAGATGGTCCTTTTCAGGTCTTGGCATCCAGAACTAGTAGGCCAGACAAGCCCATAGCTGGAGGGATTGGGGGTGGGGACATTTCCCATATGCTTGGCCCTGGGGCTAAACTCAAAGAGCTCAAGGCCAGGTATCTGCCAGAGACTGCAGACAAGGAAGGATCCATTAGAACTATGAGCTGAAGTAGAATCTGCAGCCAAGCCTAGAGTCACTCCAGGGATGGGGACGTTGAGAAGGCCAGCAGAGTTCCAAAGAGCCAACCGTTAGTGTAAACTGAGGCTATCCAGAACAGCAGACATCTAATTCTGGTAGCAGTACACAATGATAGGAGACAAGAACTCCAGCCACCAAGGACAATCTGAAATCCACCTACTCCTGGGAATGCCCAGATGTGGGTTGCTCTGGTCCTTACAGAAAAGGTCCTGTATCCTAGGAAACCCATCAGCCTCCGTGAGCTGGGACAGTTGCTCAGGCTTCTATTCATTCATGTATCAATCCATTTGACAATCCTGTGTGAAATCCCTACTCTCAGCCCTAGTGTGGGGTGCTGGGAATGAATGGTTAGGATGGGAGAATCAGAGTCCTCCTTGGGGAGCTCTGGGTCATGAAAGACAGAGACAATAGAAATGGATACCTAAGGGGGAGGCCACACTAAAAACGAGACACAACCGTATCTCAAGCTGAACCCAACAGCTTCCTTTCTAAGGTCTAGGTCCCTGCCGGTATGGGGCTGACCAAGACTTTGGAAGAACGTTGACTGTGTTCTCCTGGGTTGAAAAGATACGCAAACCAGAACAGAAATATGGAAAGTGATAGCTGTCATGACTGTTCTAGGATTAGCATACCCTCTCTGGTTTGTTGCCATGGCAGCAGCTAAAATTGGCTGCCACCAAGTTTTCTTCTAGTAATATTTGGTAAGACTCCTATGAGGACCCAGGGGCCAGACTGCCAGATGAATTATAAGATGCCCAGTGAAATTTGAGTTTCTGATGAATCATAAATAATCTTTGTGGTAACCATGAACCAAAAAATTACTCATGGTTCATCTTGTCTTCAAAATTAACCAGGAAACTAATATTTCCCTTTGCTAAATCTGGCCAACTTACTAGAGATATCAAAGACATGGACATAATTCTGGCCTGTAGGAAGGTGGTTCTCTAGTGAGGGAAACAGACAAAATAGACACACAAAATTAAAAGCATGCCAGACCCCCCCCCCCAAAAAAAAAGCAGATTGAAATATAACAACAGCTAAGTTGGACTGCAGAATACTTTCCTTCCTTCCATCTTTCTGTCTGTCTTTCTTTTTTGTTTTTCTTTTTACTTACTCACTTTACAACCTATCCACTGCCCCCTCCCAGTTACTCCCTTTCACAATCCTTCCCTCCATCCCCTCTCCCCTTCTTCTCTGAGCAGATGGGCCCCACTGGTTATTCTCCCGACCCGAAGCACTTAAAGTTTCTGTGAGGCTAGGTGCTTCCTCTCCCACGGAGGCCAAACAGGGCAGCCCAGTTAATAGATCATATCCAACACACAGGCAAAAGCTTTTGGGATAGCCCTCGCTCCAGTTGTTCAGGACCACATGAAGACTGAGCTGCACATCTGCTACAGTACGTCCCGGGAGCCTAGGTCCAGCCCTTGTACGCTCTTTGGTTGATGGTTCAGTCTCTGAGAGCCCCACGGGTCCAGGTTAGAAGACTCTGTTGATCTCCCTTCAGGGTTCCTATCTCCGTCCTGGCTCTCAATCCTAACCCCTATTGGAGGAAGCCTTTCTTTAGAATGTGAGGTTTTCAGTGGAGAGGTGACCTTTAGCTAGATCTAAAGAGGAAGCCGGAAGCCATTGGGGGTAGGGGCAGGCTGGGGTGGGAAAACACGACAACAAAACACCTTCTGGGTTCAAAGAGCTGAAAGCAGAATCAGAATGAGAAACCCAAAGACAGAAGAAGAGATGAAACCAAAACCAAAACCAAAACCAAAACCAAAACAAAAACAAAAACAAAAACAAAACAAACAAAAAAACAAGCTACCAAAAAACCCGACACTGTCCTGAACTAGTGAGGTAGCAACAGAGAAAGGAGAACATCTGTTTTTGAGTGGACCTGAGAGGACTTGTGGAAAGTGGAGTTGTGAGCAGGGCTTGGGCGACAGCTCAGCTTGTGACTACCCACCACTCTTGCTGGTGTCAAATCAGAACACAGCAAAAGAATGGCTGTCTGGGTATAGCACTCAAGCAACGACGAATGGGATTTTGTGAATAAAGATGGAGAGGCTCTTGCTCTGTACCTCTGAGGTTTGTGTTCAACTCTGGTTGGTTCCCTGCAACTCTTGAAAGGATTAAGCTCCGCACAGAGGCACAGAGGTACTTCTCAGTACCACACCCATCCCCCCTTTCCCATTCACTCTCCAATTTTCCTAGTACTTCCAATCCCAAGCTAAGTCCACCACTAACGTCCTCTACTGACGAGCTCTAGCCTTTCCTCCACGGAGTTATGAACCCCACGTTGTTAACCCTACGCTGTATGCCGGCACCTCAGCTCTGACTCACTTGATGCTCTGTTATCAGCTGGGCACCGAGTTCCTCCTGAAGCCAGATGCATGGCGTGGGTTTCCATACACGTAGCGCCCAGGACTCTGTACTTTATCTCTCCACATAACAGCAGCGACTCCCCAACCTGAGACGAGATCTCACCCAGGCCATACTCTTCACACTAATTTTAAAAATAAAAAAGATTTGCTTTTCTTCTGTGCGCCTCAGATCAATTAGAAAAATTTGTGTCATTTCCTTAATTCTCCAAAACTAAAATTGTCATCTTTTTTGCTTGGAATGAAAAAAAAAAAAAAGCAAAAAAAGCACCCTGATTAAGTTTCTTCCTGTGATAGGAGGATTTCCAGCAAGACCTCCTTGGCATTTCTGTATATTTTGCCATTTAAGAGAGTGTGGTACCAGTTATCCTTCTCATTTTTCTTCCTAAAGGACTTTTCACAGTCTAGGCTACCAGAAATGTCCCTAGACCAGTGGTTCTCAATAGGTCACCTTGTTCCTTTACCCGCAGTACAACCCATCCAAGAAAGCTATGAGACCTTTTTTTTTGGTTGCCACAACTGGTTGAGAGCCATCATCTCCCACTGATAAGTACAAGGTAGTGCACGGGACAGTCCCACCCAACAAAGAGCTCTCCTGTGCTAAACGTGAACCAACACTGGTTCTCAGCATCAAGTGTGTATTTGATCATCATTCACATATCTTTAACTTCCAGCGCCCAGGTTATACCTCAGACCAACCAACTAGAAACATCCGCGATAGAACAAGACTATGGGAACGTGAGCCTCAGGCTGGAGACCGCTGTTTTAGAAAGTTAAAATCGGCAGTGAAGATAGCCCTGTTTTTAGAGATCCTGGTACCAGGTTTTCAGGGTCAACTGAAAAAAGGGTTGGGAAATGGACCTTAAAGCTCCATTTTCCAGTAAATGTAACGGGCATGAAGGCAGTGGCATGGGGTGAGGGATTACCTGGGAAATAAACACTTTAGTGTTTAGACAGCATCTACCTCTTAGCACTAGCCAAGGCAGGTACATAAGTCAAGACCAGTAAATTACTGAGGGACTGGAGAGATGACTCAGTAGTTAGGCAACTGACTACTCTACCAGAGGCCCCGAGTTCAGTTCCCAGTACCCATGTGAGGGGACTCATAACAACCTGTAATACCAGAATGAAACCTATCATGATACAAGCACTGTATAACAAGTAGCTATTCTTTCCGGTGGGGTTTGGGGACACTGCTGATTTTAATATACTAGCTTTCACTATAATTATTAGGTAGATATTAGTAACATTATATATGCATTTCAGTTTCAGAAAGGTCATTAAGAATATAAGTTCTAGCCGGGCGTGGTGGCGCACGCCTTTAATCCCAGCACTCGGGAGGCAGAGGCAGGCGGATTTCTGAGTTCGAGGCCAGCCTGGTCTACAGAGTGAGTTCCAGGACAGCCAAGGCTATACAGAGAAACCCTGTCTCGAAAAAAGAAAAAAAAAAGAAGAATATAAGTTCTGCAATCCAGTTTGTGCTTGCATAGCCAAATGAACCTGAGCATGTGACAACCTCTCTAAGCCTTGTGTTTTTACTTGAAAGGAATGAGTGATTTATTTCCCCAGGATTTTGTGGGGGTTAAATGAGATGATGCTGTGAAGACACCCACATGATGCGCACCGTTTAGTGTTACCCGAATGACTCAGCTCCTGCCTCCGGGAGACTCTGGTGCCCTCTGCTGTAGGAGCTGCCCGGAATGACTAAGCGGAGGTCCTTGTGCCTAAATAAACTAGCATCTGGCTGAAGAGGAAAGTGTGCCCTTCTGATGCCATGAGGAACAGATGTATCAAGTACAGGAGTGCTGACACCTTGTTGTCTTTAGGTCTAAGAGCAAAGAAATCATATGGTTTAATTTAAGAACTCAACAGGGTATATTCATAGAGCAAGTGAAGTGGAAGGGAAGACAGGATTTAAAGCGATTTTGATAAAGAGCAGTTTCCATGTGAGTGTCTGAGAGCTTTTCCCAGAGGACTCTTGCCTAATCATGAGACCCTTGGGTGTTTCATTCGGCTAATCCAGATTTATAAAATCTAAAGTCACATCAGAGCTTCAGTGCAGACCACGATAGCATGATTAACAGTAATGCCTTATGGAGGGTCAACCATGTGTAATTCCATAGCACCCCAGCAACAGAAACTTGACAAATGGGGGCATTTTGTTCATTCATTGGCATTTATGTTAGAGTCTGTGAAAAGTCTGAAGGATGCTCTGTTTCTCTTAATAAAAGATTATGATTTGATTAAGAGTTTACTCAACTCAAGTATCTGAAAATCTAAGATTATTAGCAGCTACTTTTTTCTCTTATTAAAGATGTCTAAAGTTAGTAGTTCAGGGTGTGAAAAATGGCGGTAGAGAGGAGTCCTGCACCTATAGCCTTCCTGATTTTCTGCTTCCTATTCTTGGCATGTTGTGTTGTTATTTTCTGTGGTGGTTTGAATGAAAATGGTTCCCATAGGTCCATAGGGAGGGGCACTATTAGGAGGTGTGGCCTTGTTGGAGTAGGTGTAGCCTTATTGGAGGAAGTGTGTCACCAGGGAGGGATACTTTGAGGTTTCAGAAACTCAAGCCAGGCCTAGTAGCTCAGTCTCTCCTCCTGCTCCTTCGGATCACCTACCTCTCCAGCACCACATCTGCCTTGTGCCACCATGACAATAATGGACTAAACCTCTGAAATGTGAGCCAGCTCCAACTCCTATTTTCCCTTTATGAGAGTTGCTGTGGTCATAGAGTCTATCCACAGTGATAAAACCCTGACTAGGACATGTTTCTTCTTGACCTCTGTATCTACATTTAGGACACAGCAAAGGGAAGAAGACAAAAGGGTGTGTGGACATAGATCTCTTACCTGGGGAAATAGTGTCTTTCTATTCAGGAAGGGAAGCCTTCTGCAGACTTCTCCTTTGGTTTCCTGGGCAGACAGGCACATTGCTAGAGGTCTCACCAACCTCTAGCAATCTTGATCTGAGACAAGGGTTATCTTATCTTGCCTGATGTGAAGCCTAATCCAACAGCTTCCTGAGAAACCAGGCTTCTATTTGAAGAGAAGAAAGTGGGTAGGGATACTGACGTGCAACAGTTAGAGCCTACCATGGGTACCTTCACTTGACGAGGGGCAGCGAGACAATAAGGAGTAGGATTTGAATAACTTCATTCTTATGGGGGTAGGGGATGAATCTGTCAATGTTGGTTTTGCACAAACAACAAACAGACAGACAACTCCCAACCTACAAACAGGTTCTCAAATTTCTCTTTGTATGAGGTCGGGAAATTGACTGGCAATTGTCTAGTCCTGACAGTGTCCCTTGTGATCACAAATAGATGACAAAAGGAAACCAAGCAGCAACAGTTCCTAGTAATCTTCATCTGAAGATGAGCAGGGTGTGCTGAAGAAGTGGAGAAGTAATTTCTGCAGGCCAAACGTTTCCTATAGAGTGATGACGTAAAGCCAAACACTCAAGGCGCTCTGTTCGCAGTACTGTGCTGCTTTTGATATTTTATGGAAAATGTCGATAAGACACTCTTTAGAAAACTTTGTGTTTTTAATTTTTGAAAAAAAATCCGTATATGATTTTTAAGTCTGTGCAAATTTTCAAGGGTAGCTTATCTCCGTCTCTCTTTCTCAGCTTCACCTCAATAATTTCATATTAGATGGCAGCCCTCAAAACCTGCCTAGACAGATTCCTCAAATGGCCTGGGTTGTCTCCAGCTTCTCCAAGGTCCAAGAGTCTTCTAGAACCTAATAAGAGACAAAGCGAAGAAGTGACTCAAAATTATCCAAGTGAGACAGCATACCTCGAATCCTAGTCTTTGGACGTGACAGAGGTAGGAGGTCCATGAGTTCAGAGCTAACCAAGGATGCATAGCAAAACCCTGCCTCAAAAAAAAAAAAAAAAGTTAGAAAGAGAGAAAGAAAGAAAGAAAGAAAGAAAGAAAGAAAGAAAGAAAGAAAGAAAGAATGAATGAAAAGAAAAGAAAAGAAAAGAAAAAGAGGGGGGCTGTTGTGGATAGCCCTGGGGCTAATTATATTTGATGTTAAATCTGTTCTCCTCTGAGGGGTTACAAATGAGGTATGAGTCAGCACCCAGGTGATTTCCTGTAAACCTGCTTCCCACCTTAATTTGTAAAATAAAGGGGAGCTGATGATTGGGCAGATAAAAGGGAAGGTGGAGCAGAAGTTAGGGAGAGAGCAGAAGGAGAAAATAGAAGAGGGAGGAGATGCAGAGGAGGAGGAAGAAGAAGAAAAGCAGAGCAGAAGCACATGGCCTGGAGAAACTGCAAGTTCTAAGGGGTCTTATAAGCTGTGGAAGATGGTAGTGTAGCGGTAGATCTGCCCAGTCTAGGTGCACAGCATGTATTCATATTAACTGAGTTGTGTTTTCATTGCATATTTGGGTTGGAGAGATTTACTGCTACAGGGGGTCTGGGGGAAAAGGAAGATAGCTCCATTGGCAATGGACATGCTGTGCATGAATGAGAACCTGAATTTCATGCCCAGCCTCAACATGAAAAAGCCAGAAATGATCACCCAGCACAGACAGGTAGGTCCCTGGGACTCCCTGGCCAGCCAGCCTAGCCTAGTGAGCACTAGGACTCAGGGAGAGACTGTCTCAAACTGCAAAGCAGATGTTCCCTAAGTAGGAACACCAAGGCTGCCCTCTGCCTCACATGCATCCACGCATACATGTGTACAAACTCTCGCCACATCCACCCACACATTCAAAAGAGCCCACACACAAACAAGGAGGATGAGCAGGGACAGATTCAGAACTAAAGTGATACTCCTTGTGATAGTGTGGGAACTTGAACTTGACCTCCAGCGTGAGGTTTGCTCGAGAGAATCTCTGACAATGTACCAGTCGCCCATGACCAAGAGAAACCCGGAAGTCAAAAGTCTTTAAGCCTCTGGGTCTGAAGCTTGACTGTGAGCTCAAGGTTTACAGAGCACTTCTGGGATAGCTGCCAATGAAGGGTCTCCAAGCAGATGATGCGGCTTGGTGGGCGTTTCTCTTGGCCATGGCACCAAGATGAGACATCTGACTCTGCCAGGAACCAAGAGGGCAGTGAAGGGAAATGTTGCTATCATGCTTAGAGGAACAAATAGACACTTTGAAAGAGAAATGTGAACACAATACACTTTCCACAGAAGCAGAACATACAGATGGGAGCTTGAAAACCCCATCTTTTCATACACTGGACAGCCAGGGCTGCACAAGGAAAGCCTGTCTCTGAGGAGTGGGGCGGAGGGTTGGGAGTGCATTTCTAGACATCTTAAAGGCCTGTTCATATTCTGCAATCATGCAAATTTAACCAAAACAGATTCTCATACCTAGTTCTAATTTCTTCAAATAATCTATGAATTATCCTGAGGAGCATAGGGATGGGTTACGGATACTCTACTTGACCCCAAGATAGGAGAAGAACGTTGGGGGAACACTAGGGATCAGAAAACATAATAAAAAAATTAGGCCCAATAGAATCTCAATCAGAGCACATAGGTATCATCTTTTCCTTGCAGCAAGAGCCAAACAGAAAGGGTAAGAGAATATATCATGTACTAAAACAGTAACAACCTGTGAGGGAAGTACACTGTGCCAGGGGAGGGGAACTGACAATACTAAGGCACTGTTAAGACTGGCGCTGTCAATGTGTGCAGGAGAACTAATAGCAATGATGTATAGTCTTCCATACAGCTTTGACAGATTCCTATCTATACAAGTCACCCCGGGACTGGCAGGGGCTGCTTTATTCTGCACTGAGGGCTGTCTCAAAAACTAAAAATCAGCAGGCTGATTACTGGTCCTTCTGCAGCCTCTCTTGCCCTGTGATCATGCTCCACCCAGGAACCAACATGATCTTCAGCAATGCAATCACAAACAGGCTGGTCCTCCTTAATACCTTCAGTGACCTTTTGCTGTCACCTTTCCAAATGCTAAGGTCTGAACAGGAGCCTTAAGCTCCAAATCCTTGTTCTCTCTCTGTCTCTCTCTGTCTCTGTCTCTGTCTGTCTGTCTGTCTGTCTGTCTGTCTGTCTGTCTGTCTGTCTCTCTCTCTCTCTCTCTCTCTCTCTCTCTCTCTTCTCTCTGCTCAGCAGTACCACAGTGTGGGCTCCAATGCCCAGAGCTAGCATCAGTCAGACAGATGGCACATTTGAGCTCAGAGGAAGTGGCAATTGGTGTCCTCATCAAACTGCTTCTTGGTTTGATTTAGGACATTGTTCTTGACTGGTTAAAAAAAAAAATCTTGTGGAATGATTAAAGTCTCAAGAACACATTGCTCAATAATTCTCAATGCTAAGAAATTATGCAAAAATTCCTCTGGGTACTGTCTTCTTTTAACATTTAGACACCAAGAGAATGTGGTGTTTTTCCAATGTGAAGGGAAGCTAGAATAAATCCTGATTGGTATGATCAAGATCAGCCTTTAGTTTATCTTGTTTAAGCCTTAAAATCATTAAGAAAAAGCCTCTATATGAAGGGCAGTAAGTGAATTTGAGTAAGCAAATAATAGACAAATGGGCAAAAATACATGAAAATGCTGAGTCTCAGTAATAAATGAAATGTAGATTTAAGATAGTTTTTATTCATTGGGTTTAAAAATAATTGTAATAAACATTCATTTAGACTCTGGTTTTCCTTTATTATTATAGTATATGTATGGATTTAAAGGTGTGTAGCACCATGCCCAGCACTCTTAGAAATGTAACCCATGATAAGAGTTAAGGACAAAGATTCTCCAACAATCATCTATCACATTCATCATAAAACAAGAAAACCAAAAGACAAATGGAGTATTCATTTATAAGGATTAAGTAGGTTGAGATAAACACACACTACAGAATATCAGCAGTCACTCAAGAAATGTGGCTGGAAGTTCCTGGTGGTTTGAATTAGAAACATTTCCCATTGGCTCCTGTCTGAGCATTTATTGCACAGCTGGTACTACTGCCTGGGGAAGTGATACAATATTGCTGGAGGAGGAAGTACTTCACTGGGTGATGGGCTAGAGCTTTGGGAGTTCATAGCACCACCCACTTCCAGTTGTCTCTCTGTGTCTCTCTCTGTATCTCTCTGTCTCTCTCTCTCTCTGTCTCTCTCTGTGTGTCCTCCCCCTGCCACCACCACCACCCCCCATCTCTGTGTGTGGCTCTGCTTCAAGCTTGCAGCTAAAGGTATAATCTCTCAGCTTCCTGCTCTTGCTACAATGTCTGCTTACTGACATGTCTTCCAGCCATAATGGACTTTTACCCCCTAGAACTAGAAGCCAAGATAAAAATCTTTCTTCCATAAGTTGTGTTGGTCATAGTCTTTTATTACAGCAACAGGAAAGTAACTAATACCATTTTTTAACATGCAAAGATGTTCATGACAAATCACTGGGCCCAGGTTTTCAAATCATTATATACACAGTAGCTCTCATTTCCTTGAGAAAAAAAAAAAAAAAAAAAAAAAGATGTGTAAGCAGAGAGAGGGGGAAAACACTATGGCTAGATGCACACCCAAAATCATTACATGGAATAGATGGGTTGTTTTTATTCTATTCTTTTACTTAAGTAATTTCTAATTATCTTATAATAGACTGGTACATCTTCATCCTCAAATAACACACTAAAATTATCTTTGAAAGAAAACTAAGGATCAAGGTAGATGTGGTGGTTTGAATATGCTTGGCCCATGGTCAGTGGCACTACTATGAGGTGTGTCCTTGTTGGAGTAGGTGTGGCTTTGTTGGAGGAAGTATGTCACTGTGGTGGTGGACTAGGTCCTATGTTCAAGCTCTGCCCAGTGTGGAGGAGACACCCTTCCTGACTGTCTGGGGGAAGAAAGCCTCCTTCTGGCTACCTTTGGATCAAGATGTAGAAACCTCTACACCTCTAGCACCGTGTTGGCCTGCACTCTGCCTTGCTTCCCACCATGATAATAATGTACTGAACCTCTGAAATTGTAAACCAGCCCCAATTAAATGTTTTTCTTTGTAAGAATTGCCTTAGTCATGGTGACTTTTCATAGCAATGGAAACCCTAACTAAGAAGTAGAGTTTCTTCTATTTTTGCTGCCTAATAAGATGAGAACAAGACTGCATAGCCCATTATAATCTGGAGAACAATTACAATAGCCTTTAGAGGCCATGGGCAGGGTGTTAATCCCATCACTAGGAAGCTATAGGCAGGAAGATTTCAAGTTTGAGTCCAGAGTGGACTACATAGTAAGACTCTGTCAAAGAGAAAGGAGGGCATAAGGAAGGGGATACCTCCAGGCTGGTAATGTGGCTCTGTGTATTCCCAGCATGCTTGGGTTCTGGGTTCAAGTTCAGAACCACCAAAACCAAAACTCAAGAATAGTAGCCTGATCTGATATAGCTCAGGCCTATAATCCAGACTACCCAAGAGGCTGAGCTGGGTGATTGCAAATTCAAGGTTAACCTGGGCAATTTACTGAGACCCCCTGTCTCATAAGAAGTAAAAAGGTGGTGGGGCTGTAGATAGAAGCTAATGTTAGATTCCTGCTTAGCATGTGCAAAGACCCTAGGTTCAGTCCTCAGCACTGAAGGAAAATAGAGGGAAGAACATTAAGGGGAGGCAGGGACGGAGAGCTGTTGTGTGTGTGTTGAGGGGGGGAGGGACAAATTAGGAATAACATGGAAATTGAGGATAAGCATCACATGAGTCAAACAATCCCTACTTGCATCTGTAGGTCTAAGGCGGCTTGCAGGCCCATGCTTGCAGAATCGCATTCTTCACTCGAGCTTTCTGCCATCACAACAGCTACTTCTTCTGTCTGTCCCCCAGGCTTGATCCTTTGAATCGTTTCTCGCACCTTCGGTGACTTCTGACCCCAAAACTGTTTGCTAATTGATTGGGCTCCTTATTATTCCAGGTCCCATAATATCCCCGTGTGTATATGTGTGTTTGTTCGCATGCACACATATTTGTGCATAGATGCACATGCATGAGAGTGCATGGATGAGGCCAGAGAACCCTGGATGTTGTTTTTCAGGCACTAACCACTTTGGCTTTGGAGTCAGGGTCTCTCCAGTCAGGAGGTTCTGATTAGGTTAAGTCAGGGTGGCTGGGTGGTAAGCCCCAGGGACCCGTCTCTGCCTCCCCCGAGCCGGGATTACAAACATTGCACCACCTCTGGCTTTCTAAGTGGGTTCAGGGATTGAACCCACGTCCTCATGCCTACAGGGTAGGTTTGTTATTGACTGAACTCACTCTCTAGCCTTGCCGTGATTGATTTTGATTGTGTCATCTTGATTGTTTGAGAAGTGCCTAGCACATTAGTGAAGCATACCTCCGGGTGTGCCTGTGAAGATCTTTCCAGATTAATAAGGTGGGAAGACCTGCCCTGAGCATGAATAGCAGCCGCCTCTCAGGCTGGGGTCTAGATGCAGTACAAGAGGAACAGAAAAAAAAGCCCACTAGGTGCATCATCTTGCTTGGTGTCCTGGCTGCCATGACATGACCCGCTCTAGGCTGTTCTGAGTACCCCTCTCCCATGGAGTGAAACATGAGCCAAAATAAATCTTCCCTCCCTTACACTGTCAGGTATTCTAGGCAGTGAGAAAAAATGAGACAGCTGTAGGGTAAGATCATCTCCATATGAGACTCGGAGCCTTTCATTGTCAATGATTGTGGGGCCCCAGTGATAGCATGCCGGGGTAGACCTTAAAAAAAAAAGAGCAAATTGTTTCATTGAACACCCTTTCCTGGTTTGTGAATCTTCCTGGATTAAGAACCCTCCTTGGGCATGCTATTCTCACCCACTATGGGATGCTTTGTAAAGCTACTGGTTTTGAATGGAGTCCAGAGAACTCTGCAGCAGACTCAGCCTACAGGCTAGCAGCTGTCAGTTACATCTCTAACGCAATTGAGCCAATGTCCTATGTCTACATGACTCATAAGAGTGAATGAAGCTTGGGCTCTTCAGCAGGACCCTGGGAATAACTACAATGAAGACTCCCAAGGCTCTCGAGCTTGGCAGAACCTTCTGCGACAGAGAACGATTCTGCTCCAAAAGCAGCTGGGTATCCCTTCGAAACCAAATCTACTCAGAGCTGCCCACTGTGATCTGCAAAGTTAGAAGGACTGAGGTGTGTGGGGAGGTGCCCACCACAGCTCTTGGATGCAAGTGAACAGCAGCAAGACCTATTAAAGGTTAGCTACCGTGCCAGCTTGCTGACAGCATCCCGGAGGTTGACGCACACGATCAACGCTGTAGTAAATGCAATGAAGCAGAGGTCGTAAACAGTGCCACAACTAGCCTTCCTGCCTGGGTGGAGGGACCAGCAGTAGGACTGGTCCTTTCTGCCCTCCTAGCGATGGGGTGGAACACGTGCTTTATTTCCCTATAAACTGGGTTTACTTTTCTCCTTCCTAGAGCTGGGCATCAACCCAGAGCCTCTCATATGCTGGGCAAGCATTCTACCACTGAGCTCTATCCTTGATCCCCAAATTTAGGTTTCTCTTTTACATTTGTGTGCTTGTAGACAAGTGGTATGCTTCATCTCACACATATTGAAAATTTGTAGAACTCAGTTCTCCCCTTTAACCATATAGGCTTCAGTCTTGGTGGCAAGTGTCTTACCCACCCCACCCCCCACCCTCCGAGCCATCCCACTGGCCCAATTTAGTCTTTGATGAGTAAGATCCACTGATCCACTGTGGGGGGGACAGGGAAAAGCATTCCTCCAGGGAAACTATAATCTGACAGACACTTCAACTATATTCAGGTCATCTGGGTTTTTGTACCTGGGAGTCAATCAACCAAAAGTTTGCAGTTTGGCAGCCTGATTCATAACTGGCAACACTGGTATGTATGTGACCACAAGGGCACTAGCATTATTGCCATACAACTGAGGGTTGTTGGGAGCCCAGGGCACTCACTAGAATATCTTGGTACTTCCATTCCAAAGTACCTGTAGCTATTTGATCTCTATGACCGTGATCTGGAGTAAGACTGTCTTTAGAAACGAAGGTGCCAGTGACTCCTACAGTCAAGTGATCTCCATTTAAAGTGATGACCAATGAAGGGACATCTAGAAAGCAGGACTGAGACGACCACAGCCCCACAGCCAGCTGTAGCAGTGTGGACCATGGCTACCCCTCCTATAGTTTGGTAGATTTATGCTATTTAATATGTGCGGGTTAGAGATCTGCACAGTGCCGACAAAGAAATGACGTACTTCTTGTGCCACCTCCACACCCTTAGTCCCACTGCTGCTAATACTTGGCTTAGCACCATACTGCCCTTGCTTTATGCCCTAACGCCTTCCTCCGCCGTGTATGAAGGACTCAGCCAGTCATTCTGAGGCACCTGGGATGTACACAGGTAGTGCCTGGGTAACTCTTAACCATGGAGATAGGACATTTGCCTTTTCCCACGTATGAAGGGAAAATTCTGTGTACAGAGAGGTCTTCAGAATGCTATGGGAGTCTCTCTCCCTCCTTGCATTTCCCTCTTCCCAGGCCGGCCTTTCACGCTTTGCTGTCTGTAGTAATGAAGGCTAATGCTGGGAACAGATGAGAGATTAGTTGCATATGCTTTCAAAGCTGAGACCAAACACGTGTGTCAATCAGTCCAGAGAACATGCTGCCCAACTTTACTGTCACTGTGGATAAAACTGTCACCAGTTCCAAACTCAACTACAGTATAGGAAGGGCAGCGGTGGTTTTTATTGGTTCATACTATTTCATGTTTATCCTCATGGCTTTATGAATGCAAGCTGCTTACTCCTAGCTAGCTTTTACTGCAGGCCGGCTTTCCAGCCTGTGCCCTTAGCTGTCATCCTTCTGTTCCTCAGTGTGATCTCGCCATCCTCACTTTCTTACTCCGGAGGCAAAAGGGTCAGACAAACCCTGCAGGCCTTGCTCTTTCATGTTCCAGCTTGGCCTGTCAGCCTCGGGGACTTCAGAGACCAAACTGAATGTCTGTCGGCTCCCCGAGCCTCTCAGAGAGAGCTAGCGCCTCAGCAGCAGCTCACGTTCCCACGGATCTGCAATGTGTGTCACGCTCGCTGCCACCGTCTGCTGTGCTCACACAGAAGGCTGGAGACACGCAAGGACTCAGGCATGAAAGTTGCAGACACTGAGCTGCTAGGGGTTCTCTGAGCTGTGCTTTCTGACTCTCTGACCACTGTACCCTCAGGACGCACCCCAACTGGCCATGGGTAACACTCAGTTGCTGACAGATTCAATGAATACACAAATGTGTCTTCACTGAGCTGGGCTCTTCTATAACATCCAGCAAACTCTGACCATTATTCTGATAGACAGGTTCCAAGCACAAACCGACCTTTGCTTCTGTTTTCTAAGGTATTAACATGCTTCAGCAATAAATCCAAGAAAAAGAAACTGTTTGGTGATTAATTAATAGGAGATTTATTTATGCAAGAATAGTCATCCTTGTCAAACTTAGTAGGAGATGTTAAATTTTCTGTCCAATTTTCCTTCCTGGATAAGTCTTTCCTTTCTGTCCTGTATAGATGGAAACAAAAACAGATAAAATATTAAAAAGCAAGTCATTCTTACAAGTATATGGAATAATGGCAAAGCAGGAATAAAAATTTAATTATAAGCCCATCCCCTAAAGCCCAAGGACTCTGAGGAAGTAATAAGAAGCTAAAGTTAGGATAGTAAGAAAATACATCATTCAATAGTACCTTAGCTTTGGTGATCAGAAAGGAACTTCCCCATTCTTAAGCAGATATCATTTCTGTTTTGTTTTGAGGCAGAATCCCAACCTACAGCCAAGGCTAGCCTGGAACTTAGCTGTTAACACAGTTGGCCTCAAACTCATGGTGATCACCCAGCCTCGGCCTCCCCAGGGCTAGGATTACAGGTATGAGCCACCGTGCCTAGCTTCAAAAGCAGACAGCAAAAGCTAATGCAAACAACTTCTGGAAATGCATGCTGATCTACCAACCAAAAGGTCAGAGCTCACAAAGAGGAGGTGGCTGGCTTCCAGCCCACATGGCTACACAAGCGCTGGACTGTGCCAGGAACCAAGAGCAGGAGTGGAGCAGCCTTCTCTGTGACCATGCAGCCAGGCCTCTGAAGACAGCAACTGGCATGTTACCTCTGCTTCCGTTGTTAGGGTTTTGTGTGTTTGAAGAGTAACTAACATGTGGAACCCAGCAACAGAGCTAAGTGAGCCATATGTTCTGCTAGCGCTCATCCACTACACACCATCGCTAACAAACGCACCAGCAAAGCTAATGGACTTCTCCGGGGTATCTGAAGGTCAGACACAACAAACTCAGCTTTAACCCAGATGGGGTCACTCATTCCTGTAATCCCAATGCTCAGGAGGCTGAAAATTTGAGACTGGCCTGGGTGACATAGGGAGATCTTTTCAATCCTGCCTTAGTAAAATCAAGTTTCTATATACCCTCTAATGAGAAAATTAACTTTTAAAAAGTTGTTATGGTATTTACTTGCTTAATAATCACATTATAATTTCTTATATTATCTGGGGAAAAAACCAGGAAGACTTTCATGAACTGAATTCTACTCTCATAAATTTAAGCTGACCCTTCTATTCCTTTTTTTAAACTGCAAAGTCACCATTAAATTAAACCTGAAAGGCCCATAGGCTGCCATGTGGCTGTTTTTTAAAACAAAGTATCAAATCAAATGAAAACTCCAAATCTTCCCAGAAAGGAATAAAGACATGTGACCGAAAGGGAAAGGACTGTTTCCTTAGGTGGGACACTGGGAGCCATCACCACTGGGAACTGCTGGGGGGACGGACCTAGGAGGGACCTCTCAAACCAGTTAAACATCTAGCCCTAATACTTACCCTGTCTGTTTTGAAAACATAATACCAGAAGATGAGGGGCCCAAACCCTACCACAGCTCCTAAAAGCGTGTTCCTGGGAGTGGGCCTGAAATTAGGGTAAATATTTGCCGATCTTGCATAGGTCCAGCGAATCAAGGCAGGATCCTCCTGAAAGGAATAAACACAGACTTGTCAACCTTAAGGTGGACACACCGAGGGAGAATTCATCGGGGCTGCTGTGAAGGAGCACACCAACCTTGAACTTGGGCTTTCTGATCTCTCCCTCCCAAGTCTGGAATCACAGGACTGCACCATGACTCTCACCTGACTGGTTCTACTATTCAGAAACTTTATTTTCTCCCCCACCCCCTTTTTCCTTTTCTTTTTTCATTTTGGTTTTTATTAAACACGGTCTTGCTCTGTAGCCTTGGCTAACCTATAGCTCAAGCTGGCCTCAAACTCACGACAACCCTCCTGTGTCTCAGCTTCCCAAGGGCTGGGATCATAGGTGTGCACCACCTATGATCAAAAACAACTTTCTGATGATCCTGTTCAAATTCTGCATGATTTAAAGATTCTTCTCTCTCCTCTAGCTTCCTATTTCCAATGTAAGATTCCTAACTTTAAACTGGCCGGGAAGCCACCTCTCCCCCTTCATCACTTTCAAGTGTCCCTCAGACTTGCCCTCCTATCTCTCTTGGAAGTGGCCATGAGACTCACCCCACAGCCCTGATGAAGAGACCTCAGACCAAGCTTCCTATTTTGCTTCTAGCATCCTTTCTAATGCTGTCACAAGCGGCCTTCCCTGCTATGTCAGTTGCAGGAAGAAAGTAGGCTTACTTACTCTAACTCTGAATTATATGTTTTTGCTTTATTTTGGTTCAGAAGATCAAACCAGGGGCATTGTGTAAACAAGGCATGAGCCCTAACACTGAGCTATATCTCTCTCCATGAACCGTATGTCTCTACACTAACTTGGCTGATGTTTGAAAAGCAAACTGTTACCTTCTACACTACTAAAAGTCTTGGGGGCGGGGAGGCCAAAAGGTCAAATTTGTCAAAAAAAAAAAAAAAAACCAACAAAACCCAGCTTATCTTGGCTAAGAAAAAAGTAATTTAATATATTTATACTAAAACAATCTCCTAAGAATAGCAAATCTACCCCCAAACACATAATTAAACTTAATTAGCTAAATCCCCAAATGATTTTACAAAATTATTCTCTCCAATTAACTGGCAGATTAAAATAAGCAAATAAAATCAGCTTTAGTCTTCAGTATGCAGCATGAACATCTGAGGTCTTAACCAACACCAAGCAGCCATGATTGGCAAGACTGAAATAACTTCGACATTTACATTTCAAACTAAACTGAATTACAGCAATTCGACCCTGAGGTGACCAGCTATAGCTCGAAGGTAAGAGAGCCTTGAGTGGAGATGCCGTCAGCCTTTCAATCAGGTTGAAATCCCTCAACTGTGAGGGTGATCAGCTCACTACCAGTCAGAGAAGTCTAAACCTAACCTCCTGCTGCTCTAGAAATGAACAGTATGGTCCCATAATAGTAACCGGAACCAGCAGACCAAAGCCAGAGATGAAATGCATCTGAATGCCACACAATGAGACCTCTCAACTCACCAGTCACTCACTGGTCTGCACTTTAATAGCTTCCATATCTGTCTTTGGAAATAGACATTTCATTTCACAAAATACCTGTAACTTCATGACCAAAACCAGAGGAAAGAGGCTGACGAGATGGCTGAGTGGTGAAGAGTGGTTAGTGGCTGCTCTTGAAGAGGACTCAGTTCTCAGAGCCCACCCCACAGCTCACCACCATCCCTAAGTCTAGTTCCAAATGATCCAACGTTTACTTCTTGCCTCTTCTGGCATCAGGCATGTATGTGGTTCACACACAGAAATGCAGACAAAATACTCACACAAATGAATTAAGTAGGGCTGGTGACATGGCTCAGTGGCTAAGAGCGCTGACTGCTCTTAGAGGTCCTGAGTTCAATTCCCAGCAACCAAATGGTGGCTCACAACCATCTTTAAAGGGATTTGATGCCCTCTTCTGGTCTGCGGATGTATATGCAGCAGAGCACTCATACGTTAAATAGACAAAAATTTAAAAAGCCAAACATGAACATTAAAAAACTTGTTTAAAAAAAACAAACAAATGAATTAAGTCAATGGGGGAGGGGTGGATGCAGTGTTCCACGGCACCACTCAATGCCCAGCGAAATCCCAGCAGCCTGTGGTGTGGTGAAGTCTCACACTTTCCTTTGTATTTCCCGAGACCATCTCTTTGGTTTCCTTCCTCTCTGCCCATTCCCTCTTCATCTCTTTGGCTCTTTTCCTTCTGCTGGTTTTCAGTCTTTTAACACTGGGCCTTAGCTTCTGCTGTGCTCTCTTACCTTCACTCCATTAAAGAGGTCAGGTGGTCACATGACTTTAAGCCCTTATGGGCATGGCTACCAACAGCCTACCTCTAGCCCTAGACCTCCATGTTAAACACAACATCTACCCAGGTGTGCCAAAAGTACCATAAACTCATCTGTCAATATTCCTTTCAGTCCACCACCACATGTGTTCCTGTCACATTCCTGTTGACCTTGGAGCCATCCTCCCCTAGTCTCCTACACAGTGCTCCCGGCTGGAGCCGGCTTGATCTACTTTTAATACCACCCATCCTGTACTCACCACACCGTACCATCTCACAGCTACTGTCACAGTGCCCATTAGCTGCAAGATTTAACTGCTGTAGAAGTCTCCTAGCTCATTCCTCTCTGCCCTCCCTCACTCCCTCCCTCCCTCACTGACAATTTTTGAGGAAACAAACTGAGAGATTTTGTTAAGACCTAAGTCTCCATTATGTGACTCCCTCCTCAGTAGAGATCTTTATAATGTCATACACGGTCTGTGTGATCAAGTCGCAGGGACCTCTTTGACTTCGGTTTGTCACTGTGTCCTCCCCTGCACCCACTATTTTATCCATAACAGTCTCATAAGAAACAAAACTTCATCATCAAAATATGTAATTCTCACCCATGCATCTAATATAAAATAATACAATTAATAAAGATGTTATTTTTAAAAAGGCAATCATGTTAAAAGGACATAAAATAAAACTTGGCTCCGCCTCCAAAGTATTAGGACTGCTAACATATTTTGAAATAGCTCTCTGGTATATTCTGAAATATATTAAATGCTAGAGCTGGCCTTGTACTTTCGGCATCTTCTGATTGGCAAGCTCTTTCCCTCTCCCTCAAGCTAACTCCTTTGGTTCACTTCTTTCAGATCTTTACTTAAATGTCATGCTCCAAGAATGGGATTGTGGCTCAGTGGCAGAGCGCCTCCCTACCATGTGAGACCATGGATTTGATCCCAAACACTACCAAACAAACAAAAACAAGATGCCCAAAGCCCTGTTCCAACAGGTGCTTCCTTCCCTGGTGCACGCATGGTTGATCCCACCCTTATTTTCTGTACCATTCACCACCATCTCACACACTAAATGCACTTAGTATTTGTCATCCCCATTCCACAGACAGCTAGCTCTACAAGGACAGGGACTTCCAGTTGGCTTTGTACTCTTAACTCAGCATCTTAGTCTCATAATAGGTCCTGAGCAGTTATTTTTGACCAAATTAGTTACCCCTAAAGACTAGACAAAGGGATGCACTTGTTTTGGCTAGTAAATGATTAATGGGACAGCCAAAGAGGCACGTTATCTTTATCTCTATTAGAGATGCGAAATGGAAACGTCCCTGGGTTACAGAGATCAAAAACAGATGATTGGGGGTTCAAACTTCACACCTGACTGAAGCCTTATTCTAGTTACTTTAAAAAGATTAAACAAACAAATGGGCCCCGTGTTGAGATTCATGCCTTTAATGTGAGCACTCACAAAGCAGAGGCAGGCGGATCTCTCTGAGTTCAAGGCCAGCCTGTTCTACATACTGATTTCCAGGACAGCCAGGACTGTATATATAGAGACCCTGTCTGAAAAATAAATTATTAATAACAATCCTATTCTATCTAGCACATAGTATAGAATAGGTGTATCTCCTTCACCCTGTAAACAAAGGTCTGGCTGAGGACACTATAACTGGGCAGAAGATAGCATAAGTCACACAGACTAAGGTGTGTGACTTGTTTCTGGGTGTCACTGTCCATACAGCCTCATCTAGAAAGCCAAGAGAGTAACACAGTAGCCTCTGTGAATGACTGTGACATTTGATTTTTTAAATGTCTTTCAGACCAGGCATGGGTTTCAAGTGGCAGTATGTGAGGCTGTGGCTGGAGGACCTGGCGTTCTGAGCCACCTGGAGACTAGCACTGT
Organism: Mus pahari; assembly: GCF_900095145.1. Classification (NCBI taxonomy): domain Eukaryota; kingdom Metazoa; phylum Chordata; class Mammalia; order Rodentia; family Muridae; genus Mus; species Mus pahari. Next base: position 32,669,802 of record NC_034601.1, read on the forward strand.
ACCTGACCACTTAGTGTAACTTTCCCTTGGCTGTTCTCATAACTTTCAAAAATTATAGAGAATATGTATGCAACTGTTGGAAAAAAAATCTTCATTTGAAAAAAATCCCATTTGAGATATTTAGACAGCTTTTACAGAAGAAACTGACTAAAAGCACACTTGTCAAAATATCTCTTTAGTGATGTATGCTACATAGGAATGGTACATACTTTCTCATTTGATTTCACACGTCTATGACGAAAGCACACCATTTTCCAGGAGAACATAAAAAAGCTATGGTTTGAGAGGGATTATGTAAATTGCCCAGGGATCATAGTTGGTTAGTATATGGGGCCATGAGGTCTGCTTCCAAAGCCGAATGCATCAAGCCTCAGGTTCTGTAACACACTTCATTTGAACAACCCCTATTCTCAAGAGAACGAAGTGTCCTTGAGAGGAGCTGAATGGCACAAAACAGCTTTTTATGCTGTACACTCGGGAGTCCCAGGCCTGAGCACGAAGATACTGGGCTAGATTAGTCACGTGTTAATCTGCCTCAAAAGATATGAAGGACCATATCATGACCATGTTTCAGACAAGAAAGCCGAGACTATGCAGAGTGGAACAAGCTTCTCCAAATCAGGAGGGAAGCCGGCAAGCCAGGACGCAGGGCCAGTTGGGTCTGCAGCCGGAGCCCGATCCCTCTGATCACTGAGCCGAAGGCCGAAGTTGAAGGGCCAAGGGCTGTGCGGCTCGGGGCCGGTGTCCAGCACACGGATGGAGCTGGGCGGCCCCGCGTGTGCCCACGCGAGATGCGGCTGCCCCGGCCCACAGTCCCGCCCGGCCCCACTCACGATGTGCGACAGGCGTTTGGGGTCGTTGTACTGAAGCAGATACTCCCGTTTAAGCCGGGCCCTTATGCTCAAGCGCTCGACCTGCGCCCTTCGGGTCTCCGGAGACACGTCATACTCGGCAGGGTCGAGGGTACTGGGGAGAGTGGCCAGGGGCGCAGGCTTATACTTGGAACCCGACATCTTGGCTCCCGGCGCACATCTGCGCCTGCGCGGATATAAGGGCTGCCCTCTTTAGTTTGACCTTCAGGCTCAGGAAGTGCGCCTGCGCGCGCACACTGCGCTCTGGCAGGAAGGGGCGGGAGAGGGGTGGAGTTCGAGGATGGGTGGAGCCTTTACCAAGCCTGCCTTCATGCCCTCGACCCGCGTATTCTGCGCGTGCGCACTGCTTCTCGGTTTGCCTCCTCTTGTCTGGTGGTGAACTCACCTCTCTGTGTGCTACCGCTTGCTTGCAGAACTGATTTCCTGAAGTTGAGCAGATTAGATGAGACTGGGAAACTGGGTTGTCTGTGGCTCCTGAAGTCCTACAGCCCAGGGTGGGTTCTGACAACCTGGGTGACCTTGTAGAAGGTCATTATTGTCTCCCAAATTGCCTTTTTCTTATCCTGGAGAAATGACCTTAACCCTGCACTCCTAGCAAGGTTGTTGGAGTTAAATGAGATATTGAAAACAATGAGATTGCTTTTCAAGCATTTCCCTAGCTTTGCCCCACCCCAAACAAAAAAGAGAATAAGCTTTTCTAAAGGTTACCACTATAGGACCAGTCCACTGTTAAACCCAAAGATGGGAGGAGAAAGGCCACCGACTCAGATCATCATGTTCAGATTAATTAAAGCCAGATTTTTATTCGTGTATATGAGCTGCCTCCCCCTAAGGCAAGGTTCATTGGATGTGAGGAAGGCTTTTATAGCTCAGAGGTAGGGGGGTTCTAAATGGGGGAATTGTGGCAAAATAGGTGGAGTTACAGGAGCAGAATATAAGCATAGTAAGTTAGTCTGCTGAAACAAAGACACAAAGGCATTCATAACAGCAGGTAGTCATACAAGGTACCCATACATACCTTTTGCAAGAGGAACATTAACTTTTTGAAACAAAAATGTAATTGCCATTCCTGGAACAGGCAGTACAGAACCATTTGTAGTTAAGGTTACAGGTGGGGCATAGCCCAATCCTTGATTAATTAAGGATTATACACCACCTAAGTATAAGCTTATCTTTTGAAGACATAAAATACTGTTTAAAAGGAGAGTGGGATTACAGAGCAGGTGTTACCTGGCTGGAGTAGATCAGAAAATAATGAAGAATGAAACTCCTGAATCAATACCTTAGTTAAAATGCAAACAAAACAAAACAAAACAAAACAAAACAAAAACACCTCCCTTAAATCCTTAGCACTCCTCAGGTGCTGAAAGTAAAAGACATCCTTTAAGGATGGGAAAGCTAGCAGCAGGGTGGTAGTGCATTCCCACAAACCCTTGGGGGGCTGAGGCAGGACCTTTGAGCTCAAGGCCAGCCTGGGGTACACCACAAACCTCTGTTTCAAGAGAATAAAAACAGGAAAGATGATCTGGAGAGTAAATGAAGGTAACTTGCAGTTCTCAGCATCTCTGCCCCTCCTGCCCCCATCCCTCCTCCAATCCGCCACCCTGTCACCACCCCTCCTTTACCCCCTCCCCCCCACTCCTCACCCCACCCCCATCCCCACACACTATCACTAAGGGGAAAGATCAACTTCAAGGCACACACCAGGGTCTTTAGCTTACCATAAAAACACTCCTCAGGAGGCAACAAGGGGAACAATAACATCAACAAGGAAAGCTAGATCAAAAAGGAGCTTCAACTTGGCTCAAACTTCTGGGGACACGTAGGTATGTGGGGGGAGTGGTTGCTAGGCAGTGACAGGGCCTAGAAAGTGTTGGCACTGAAGTGATGAGCAACAGCACTGCTGTCAAATTTATTCAACACTTTAATACTGTTTTAAAATATTTATTAAGCACCCCTGCATGAGGCATACCTTACACCATTCAGTCTTAGTCAATCTTCTGGGCTCAGTAGAGAAATTACACAAGAAATGGAAGCTGGATCCTTGTTATTTTTTTTTCCCCAGTAGCTGACAATCATGCGGTGAACAGGCAGAGCAGGATATCTGCAAAGTAGTTCCATGTCCAAATGAATATGAAGCCAAATTGACTCATAAGAAAGCCTGCTTCAGGGCAGTAGAAAAATGATTACACTCAATTTAAAGAGGGTTGGGGGATGGAGAAGGGAAGGCGAGGGGAAAGAGGAGGGGAGGAAGAAAGAAAGTTGTTCTCAAAGATGCAGGTTCAGGATGTAAAATTCTAAATACTAAATAAGATTTTAAAAACCCTTTTAAGACATTAATATGGGAAGAGAAGAAGGTCAAAAGAATAAAGAAATTCAGGGAGTATGTGAGTATAAGCCAATTTACAAAGTTGAAAGGGATGTGTTTGTGAAAGAGAAGCTTTATTAAAGTGAAATATTTGCATGAGTTTAAGGGGTCGTTCCTGTGCTTTTAGTTCTCATAAACATGACTCAAGATGGCTGTTAAAGGCATGGAATTTTGCTCTGTTTTACAGGGACAGACAATTCACTGAGTGCTTACTGTGTGTCACATGCTATTATTCTGTTTTACATATTTCAATTCCTCAAATACCGATTATTCCCATTGGAATAATGATGGGATGCCTTTTCTGTTTTTCTCTTACCATCAGTTTACATGATAATGGGTTTCACTGGGGCATTTTCATTCACATGTATAATGTATGTTGATGTATTCATCCACTGTTTCTCTCTCTCTCTCTCTCTCTCTCTCTCTCTCTCTCTCTCGTGCCCCTTCTGCTCCCACTGATTCCTGATCTCTCCTCTTTCCAACTCCTCCCCCTTCTGCTCTCATTTCCTTTTTACTGGTGGTCCAGCAAGTTTAATTAGGGTTACATACAGGAGTTTGGGTGAGGGGTTATTTAGAGAAGCATGGACAACCAGTAGCTACATCACTGGAGATAATGTCTTCCCCAAGCAGCCATTAGCTCATTTGATTAAAATGAGGCCTCATGAGTTGACCCCTCCCCCCCGCAATAGTTGACCACCTATAAATCCGCAGGAAGAGATAGGGCCTGAAGAGTCTTTCTCCACACCATACTAGAGTGCTGAAGGGCCCAATCTTGAACAAGCCTTGTGCTGGCAATCACAGCTTCTGCGAACTCATGAGAGCAATTGCTATTTCACTCCCAGAAGACAGTGCTTCACAACACTCCAGACCTTTCTCTGGTTCTTACATTCTTTCCACTCTCTCCTCTGAGATGTTTCCTGAACCTTTAAGGGAGTGATTTAGATGTCCCATTTAGTGATGAGCATTTAACAGTCACTAGTTATCGGCACTTTGATGATTTACATGTTTCTGCCACGGGGAAGGTTGGGGGACAGAAAGAAAGAGGAGAAGGAAGAAAAGAAGAGGATGAGAAGAAAAAGGAGGAGGAGGAGGAGGAGGAGGAGGAGGAAGAGAACCAAAGCTGAGCACAGCACTGCTCTATGGGCATGAACACAAAGAGTGAACTGAGAGGGCACGCTGACTAGCACAGTAGGTCCATTTAGTAAGACAACAGTGGTAGCTTCCTCATTAGGACACATGACTCCCCAAGTCATGATCTTTTGACTAGGTTTACAACACCACACCTCAGATCCATAACAGTTAATCCCATAGTGTACCAATGGGCATATATTTCCGAATAGTCCAGTACTGTAGCACACAAGGTCCATAGCTGGGTAAGACTGTTGATACGTTTTATCCTCCAGGAGCCTGTGTAGCACCTTCCAGCACCAGGAAAATCAGCCAGCAGAAGGGAAGCTTCCAGCCCAGGTCCAGCTTGACTGCTCAATGTCCTACAACCAAATCAAGTGCTGTGGGGTCTTGCCATCCAGTTCTCATGAGCACCAAGAGCAATAGCAAAAGTCTGTGTTGTTTGGGAGTTCTCATGGGCCTCTGTGGCCACTTTTAGAAGAAGGAAAAGAAGAGGAAGAAGAAGAAGAAGAAGAAGAAGAAGAAGAAGAAGAAGAAGAAGAAGAAGAAGAAGAAGAAGAAGAAGAAGAAGAAGAAGAAGAAGAANAGAAGAAGAAGAAGAAGAAGAAGAAGAAGAAGAAGAAGAAGAAGAAGAAGAAGAAGAAGAAGAAGAAGAAGAAGAAGAAGAAGAAGAAGAAGAAGCTCCTGTTGTTTTTGGGGATTCAAAATTGCTGTGGTAGGGGAACTTAGGAGGCAGAATTCACCCGTTTCCTAGAAGGGTTCTTGTAAAATCTTGTGTGCTTGGGATACAAAGAGACAAAGCCCATTTTATCTTGAACACTAGATTTCAGAGGGACCTGAAAATTCCCTCCTTCATATCCTCCAAGATTTGGAATCCAGACCTGGAAAAAATAAAAATTCACTTATGTTTTAGCAAGTGACACTGTTCCCTTTCCTGTGTTCAGAAACTGTGATGAACACTCAGAAACCATACTGGGACAACTTTTTTTTCTTCTCCAGACATCACCTTTACAGGCCCTGGGGCTGGAATGGGAAGTAAGTTGTGGACGTTTCCTCCCTACGACCTGCTACTCTGTATCATTGTCCAAGACTGTTTCATCTGCTTTTGTTTTTCTTCTCCTTTGGATGGATTTTAGAGATGAGTTGCCAAGTTCCATTTAAAGAAATTGAGCTTCATGAATCCATTCATACAGAGTATCTTCCCAGCCCTCCTCATTTATGTCCCATATTGTTATTATGTACTTTAATTATGCCTTGTGACAGCTCCAACACAGAGCTGTCACCTCTGCTATTAGGGTCATTCCTGTTACACTGTAGGGTTCTTTCTTTCTTTGTTTCTTTGTTTCTTTGTTTCTTTGTTTCTTTGTTTCTTTGTTTCTTTCTTTCTTTCTTTCTTTCTTTCTTTCTTTCTTTTTTAAGAATTATTTATTTATTTTGTGTATGTGAGTACACTTTAGTTGTCTTCAGACACACCAGAAGAGGGTGTGTGTCTTCAGGCACACCAGAAGAGGGCACTGGATCCCATGACAGATGATTGTGACCCAACCTGTGGTTCCTGGAAATTGCACTCAGGACCTCTAGAAGTGTAGCCAGTGCTCTTAACAGCTGAGCCATTTCTCCAGCCCACATTGTATTTTATTACCAATGCTTTTGTTTCTACCTCACTATGTGTTACTAGAATGAAGAAAAATTACTAATTCATATGCTGTTCCAGTATAAAGGTTTTAAAAAGTCCTACTCGTTTTTCTATGCCTTATTCTGGGTTGTTACACATTTCAGTCATTCCTTATGCATGTGAAAGCATTGTCTTTTTGTTCCCAAAACAGTGCTTTTTTTTCTTCTCTCATCTGTTGCATCAGCCATGACTTCCAGTGTAATGTTGTGAAGTAGCAGAAATCGTCTCCCATCTCGTTCCCAGATCTAATAGGGTCTTTGGGTGTTTCATCATTAAATGCTATTTTCTCCAGTTGGGTTTGACAGAGCCCATTGTCGAGTTAAGAAATTTCTCTTGTATTTCTTGCCAAAATGGCCTTTTAAATCATTAATGAACATATAGTTGGTCGCTTGCTATTTCTATATTTTTGATATATTTTCAGCTGTTTTCTCTATATTAGTCGTTTTAAAAAAACAGACAGAAAAAAATCCTTTTGATTTGATTGTTCCAAGGTGAAACTTTCTTTTTATTCCAGAGTTAAGCTCACTCCACGGGCCATTCTGTGTGTTTCTTGATGTATGTATAAATTAAATTCACATTTTACTTCTAACTTTACCCTTCACGTTCACAGATGAGTTGGCTCTATCATGTTTTGTCTTATTTGGTTCTTGCTATTTTTGAGTATATTTATGTAAAATGAGTTGAATATATAGCTTTTTAAAGGTATCTGTTTAAAGATATTTATTTTTTGTGTGTATGAATGTGTGTGTGATTGTTTCTGTGTGTATGTGTGTGTGTGTGTGTGTGTGCCTGTGGATATGTATGTGTGCTAAGTGTGTGCAGGTGCCTGTGGAAACCAGAAAAGGGTGTCCCTTGGAGTTAGCGTTACAGGCTGGTGTGAGCTGCACAGTTTGGGTGCTGAGAACCAAACTTGAGTCCTCTGCAAGAGTGGCACCTGCTCTTGAGCACCGACCCGCTTCTCTAGCCCCTAACTCTATTTCATTATTATATCTTTAAACTCTCCCAACAGTGTGTGTAAGGCCTTTTTCTTGGTTACTTGATACATTATGCTGTAATTCCCTCTGGAGTTTATGTCATTTTGGTGGGGGAGAATTTCAGCTCTGAATTTACTTTTTGTAATGGTTGTTGGCATGGTAAGGTTTTACTATTTCTTCTAAGCAATTCTGATACCCACTTTTACAAGTCTCTTATTTTAAACACATTGACATAGAGAGATTCTGCTCTCATCTTGGGAATTAAAATATATATCATCTTCATAATTATCTTCCTCTTTTGACTTCTAATTGTATCTATTTATTGTCTCTTTTGTTTTTATCAGTCCTGCTACAGCACTATCTACTTTTTCTATGAAAACATAAAACTCATTAAAAACAAACTTTATTTACAGTAGTTTTTTTTTTTTTTTTTTTTGGTTTTTCGAGACAGGGTTTCTCTGTATAGCTCTGGCTGTCCTGGAACTCACTTTGTAGACCAGGTTGGCTTCGAACTCAGAAATCCGCCTGCCTCTGCCTCCCGAGTGCTAGGATTAAAGGCGTGCACCACCACACCCGGCTATTTACAGTAGTTTTAAGTTAACAGAAAAATAATGAGAAAGATGCAAATATTTTTGATATACCACCCAAACCACCCTCATCCAGGCACAGCCATTAACAGTGTCTTCCTCCAACAGAGTGGTATATGGGTTCCAAGCGACGGAGAAACACTTGCAGCCTCTCATTTGTATTAAGCTCCACTCTTGGTACTGCTAGTTCTATGACTGGGACAACCTGTGATATAATATACCCATAGTTGTCCTGTGAAGTATTTTTTACTGATCTATGACTCCTCCATATTCTGTTTAGTCAGCTTACCTCCTACCCACTAGCTCCTGCTGCTGCCATGACCTCATTATGGAGATAATATTGTAGCAAGACCAATAAAAACAAAAGAAACAAGTGGATACAATAAGAAGTAAAAAAAGGAAGATAACCAATTACTCATAACACTTTGTCCCTTCAGATTGTCTTCTTTCACCCAGTCCTTCATGGCTTGACAGCTCTTTTTAGTACCAAACACTATTCCATTATCTGGATGCCCACAGTTTCTTTTAGTTTATCCAGTCACCTGATGAAGAGCACCCTGCTTGTCTTCCCATTTAGACAATTATATACATTACTATCATAAACATCCCTGTGTGGGTTTTTGTGCAGATACAAGTTTTCAAACCCTTTGGGTAAATGCCACCAAATGTATCTGTTGCTTTATTGTGTGGCAAGAATATGCTTAGTTTTGTAAGATGCTGTCAAGCTGTCTTTCAATGTATCTGGACCACATCAGTTTCCCACCAGCCATCAGTGTGCTCTCCCATAGCTCCAACCCCTTGCTGGTGTTAAGCATTGTCAGTCTCCTGTGTAAATGTGTGTGTGGGGGGACAGTGCATTGTTTTCACTTGCACTTCCCTGGTGGCATGGGGTGAAGCAAGTTTTCATCTACTCATTTTTTTTCCCAACCTGGGTGTCTTCTTTAATGAGATACCTGTTAAAGGTTTGGGCTCAGTTTTGAATTTTATTTTTTAGTATGTCATACTAAGTCATGCAAAGATATTTTCATGCAAGTATATGACATGAGCATACAAGACCCTCACCACCCCACTAACTTCCCTTCCCTAGAACCCATTTTCTTGCTGAGTTTTAATAAGTTTGTATATTCTAATAACAGACATGCCTTTTAAAATATTTTTTTCTCACAACCCTGGGGTTGTCTTTTTATTCTGTTAGAATAGGCTTTTTGAGAGCAGAAATTTGTGTTAAATTGAATCTATCTCATCAGTTACTTCTTTCAAGTATAATGTCTGGTATTGTATGAAAACAGCCTGTCTTAGTCAGGGTTTCTATTCCTGCACAAACATCATGACCAAGAAGCAAGTTGGGGAGGAAAGGGTTTATTCAGCTTACATTTCCATACTGCTGTTGCTCACCAAAGGATGCAGGACTGGAACTCAAGCAGGTCAGAAAGCAGGAGCTGATGAAGAAGCCATGGAGGGATGTTCTTTACTGGCTTGCTCAGCCTGCTTTCTTATAGAACCAAGACTACCAGCCCACCCAGAGATGGTCCCACCCACAAGGGGCCTCTCCCCCTTGATCACTAATTGAGAAAATGCCCCACAGCTGGATTTCATGGGGGCATTTCCCCAACTAAAGCTCCTTTCTCTGTGATAACTCCAGCTGTGTCAAGTTGACACAAAGCTAGCCAGTACACAGCCATTGCATACCCAAGGGCATTTTGTCTTTTTCCTACACAGATCTTCTAGCGCTTAATGGTTTTGTGTGTGTTTGTTGATTGATTTTTGAGACAGGGTCTCTTTGTGTCACCATACTCTCCTATAACTGGCTATATAGGCCAGAGATCCACCTGTCTCTGCCTCTGTCTCTGAAATGTTGGGATTAAAGGTGTGTGCCAAAAAAAAAAAAAAAAAAAAAAAAGGTGTGTGCCATCATGCCTAGCTCAGCTCTGAGTTTTAAACATAGATTCATTTCCAGTGTGCTTTTGTGAAAGATGTATGGTCTCTATGGAGATTTGTACTCTGCTTAAGGATGTCTAGCTCTTTCTGTGCTTTTTGTCGAAAAGATCGTCCCTGCTCCATTGAACACTGTATTTGCACCTTCGTCAAAGGTCAGTTGGCTGTATTTATACAGGGCTGTTTCTGAGCTTCCTATCTTGCTCCATTGATCTCCCACTGGCCTGTCTGTCTATCAATACCATGCAGTTCTAATGGCTGTAGCTTTATAGCAAGGTTTGAAGACTGAAACCATTAGTCATCTTTCTTCCCCTTTGATGATAGAGTGGGTATTCTGAGTTTGCTCCTAAACTCTCCAAATGCGCCTAAGAATCAGTTTGTCAATACCTACAACACAAATACTGGGATTTTGATTGGGATTCTGTTTTCATTGTGCCTTAATCATTTGTTATCAGTAATTCTCCTTTCACTTATTTTTTTTAATATGTGTGTATAAGTTTTGCCTACATGTGTGTCTCTGTACCACTTGCATGCCTGGTACCCTCAAGGTCAGAAGAGAGCATTGGAGCCACTGGAATTAGAGTTACAGAAGGCTATGCGAAAGATAGAGGACAACTTGCAGGAGTCAGGTCTCTCCTTTGACCATGTGGGACCCAGGATTAAACTTAGATTACCAGACTGTACAGCCAGAGCCTTTACCCACAGAGGCATCTCATTGGCCCCTAGATATGCACTATTTACTTTTCAAAATATGTTTTGTTCTAATTATGGTTTTTTTTTGTTAATCTCTAGCTTAATTGCATTACTGTTGAAGAACTTCATCCTTTAACATTTGCTGAGACTCAGTGATATGTGGTCAGCTTTTATTTGGTCTGATTTGGTTTGGCTTGTTTGTGTCATGGCAGTGGTTGGGTTTTTGATTGGCTGGGCATTTTTGAGACAGAGCTTTGCTGTAGAATCTACAGACAGAAAATGTTTGAATCATATTCTGTTCAATGAGTTATTGAGAAGTAGACACATCCTCTTAATCAGGGATATGTTGCATTTCAATAATTAGTTCCATGTGAATTTTAAAGAACACATATGCATCTATGTTCATTGATTTCAAGGTTAGACTGAGTGCTAACTGTGTTCTTCAGCCCTCTTACATCCAGATTCGTTTTTGTTTACTAGATCTATTTCTAATATGGACTTTTATTATAACCTCTCCATGCTATTACAGCTTGTTAATTTTTCCTTGAGCAAAATTAACATGCCTGGGGTGAACCAGAGGTGATGGAATATTTTAATGTGCATGTTTCTGTAGGTTGCTTTTGTCACAAGAAAAAGAAACTCGTGCATAATGACTTGCTAGCTCTATCCATTTAGTGTGCTGTATACAAACCAACAGGGGCGGGAGGAGATTTCTGCCGAAAATATACAGCACACTTGGAATCACATCTGTCATGTAGACATATCCCAGAGCTTATGAATATTACATCCTGCATTCCTTTTTTCCCACAGACAGCCTCTCTTCCCGGTGTTAGCATGTATCCATTCTTATTACTAAAGTCACTTACATAAGCACATATTTGTGCTTGAAAGGAACACTGCCTTTCCTACACAACTGAAGATGACATTTTCTTGCAAGTCGTCAACTTAACATACAATAAGGTTAATCCTCTTAGCTCAGGCTATGTCCTGCTTTCTTCTTGGAGATAAAGAATTGCCTACCATCGACCTTGTTTGGGAACAGTCTCCTAGCTGGTTTGTTCACATACATCTACTGGCCATACCCCCCTCCCCCGATTCTTTTCCATGCTTCAGCCAGGGTGACCTTTTTAAATATACATGATCCTGTCACCTCTAATTAAACCCTCACATGATTTATGGCTCTCAGTGCAGTCTGCTGCCTACTTCTTCACTGCACTTAACTCCACACTCCTCAGCACCGTCTGCTCCACCCTCACCAGCCTTTCTTCAGCTAACTCATTCCACAGGCCCTTTGGCTTATTTTTCTTTAACTGTTTGCCCTCATTCTTTGCTCTGCCTCAAACCCTACATTCTATAACATACTTCTACCCTTCCTTCATCACTCCATTCTGCAGTCCTTTAACCAACCAACAAGGTCGAGTCCCAGTCTGACCTTCCATAGCATTGTAGACCAATCCTCCTTAACAGTAATTGTTACCCCAAATTGGACATTTTTGGATATTTAGTTAATACATGCACACACACACACACACACACACACACACACACACACACCTACATTCTGATGGAGGCTTTTTGGAGACTTGGACGACATCAAACATCCCAACAGCAGCACAGTGTGTAGTGCATCTCAGCAGTGGTGAATGGATGGGGAACCTTCCCTTGACTCAAGGTGAGAGTACGAATCTAATGCTTCTGCATCCCTCTTCCATTTCTGCCTCCACCTCCACCTCTTTCTCCAATACACCCCTAGCAGCACTCCCCTCCTCTCAGTACTGTTTTCTGAGCACAATTCAGAATCTACGTCTCAAGCAGCGTCTAGGCAATGTAGAATTTGATATGAATACAGAAGAGGGCAATCATCACAGAGCAAATGCTCCCACATTGCAAGGATAATATCTCTTTTCCCTCCAGTTCTTTTAAAATCTTTTTTTAAATGATTATTGTGTTATTTTATATGTATGGGTGTTTCAGCCTGCATGTGTATCATGCGTGTCTGTTGCTTACATAGGCCAGAAAAGGCCATTAGATTCCCTGGAATTGAGTTATAAGCAGTTGTGAGCTATCATGTGAGTACTGGGAATTGAACTTGGGTCCTCTGGAAGAGCAACCAGTGCTCTTAATCTCTGAGCTACCTCTTTAGCTCCTGCCCCTTGCTTCTTATTTCTATAGCACTGGGAACTATCTCATCTGACACCCACCCTGACCACCTCTGTTCCCACAAGCCTGCCCTGGGATTTTCTCCAGCCAAGCTGCCTTCTCTTTCAGGTCCACATGAATTTCTCTCTAGTACAACCTGCACTAGGGCCTTTCATGTCCTCTGCATAGCTGGCTGCATTTTAGGGAGAACGCCCACCATGATACAAAACTTGTTCTTAAACAGAAGGTGGGGGTGGGGGAAGCAATAATAAATTGTCTGTAATTCCAAGTTAGACAATAGAAATAAGATGCATACTTGGGAAAAAATAATGTCTCCATTTGGGTGCTTGATGAAAAGGTTTGTAGGGTGTTTGACCACTCAAGTGCACCTTGAGGGCCATTATATCTTAGCACAAATAGCAAAGAGGGCATAGGATGCCACTGATAGAAGGGAGAATATTATCAAGTAAAAGAAAAGAATGACAAAAAACACAACGCTTAAGAGACATTGCTTGACCTTAGCTTTATTTCACTGTAATCCCAGTTCTGTGTGGGTAGAGACAGGAGGATTGCTGGGACTTTCTGGCTGCTGGTCTAGCTCCAGGTTTAGTAAGAGACTCTGTCTCAAATGAATGAGATGGGCAGTAACTGCACAGGACACTCAGCACATGTGTATAAACAAGGATGGACGCAGGTATTTAGATGCACACACAGACGCGTAGGCGTGTACACACTACTGGATTTCAGATTCTAAAGATCAGCTGTGATGGTTTGTATATGCTCGGTCCAGGGAGTGGTGCTATTAGAAGGTGTGACCCTGTTGAAGTAGGTGTGTCACTGTGGGTATGGGCTTTAAGCCCCTCATCCTAGCTGCCTGGAAGCCAGTATTCTGGTAGCAACCTTTAGATGAAGATGTAGAACTCTCAGCTCCTCCTGCACCATGCCTGCTTGGATGCTGCCATGCTCCCCCACCTTGATAATAATGTACCGAATCTCTAAACCTGTAAGCCAGCCTCAAGTAAATGTCCTTATAAGAGTTGCCTTGGTCATGGTGTCTGTTCACAGCAGTAAAACCCTAACTAACAGACCAGCACTTCCATTTAGTGTTAGCCAGAAAACCACTCCCCCTGTGAGGGTGCTGGATGTATACTGTGATTGAATATGGTATAGCTCAACTTGCTTAGTAGTCTTAGGGAGCAGTTCTCTGACCAAGTAAGTTCAAGGGTTCTCCTAGAATAACTCAGGCTAAACATTTCTAAACATATCACAGTTGAAGGACTATCATGTATACAGTGTTTGACTTTGTTAACTAGAATAAAGGGGGCTTGGATGTAGTGGTAATGTTCTGTAATACATTATGTGGTGGAGGCCAAAGAATCAAGAGTTCATGGCCATCCTCTGTAGTAAGTACAAGGCCAGCCTGGACTAAATGATATCCTTCCTCAAAAACCAAAAATCAGGCCAGGCAGTGTGTAAAGTTACTTGCTACCAAGCCTGGTGACCTGATTCTGACCCCTGTAACCCACATGGTAGAAGGAGTAAACCACATATACTAAATAAAGAAATAAATGTAACCTCCCTCAAATTAATTAATTATTACATATTATTATCATAATGACTAAGGAGAAGGCTGATTAAAAATATTAGTAGATGTTACCACATATACTAATGTAAATGATATATATAATGTGTATATATAATATATAATATATATTGACTAATAGAACCCACAGACTCATATTTGAGTGCTTATTAGGAAGTGGCATTAGGAGGTATGGCCTTGTTGGAGTAGGTGTGTGACCTTGTTGGAGGAAGTGCGTCACTGGGAGTGAGCTTTGGGGTTTCAAATGTCCAAGCCGGGCCCAGTGGCTCTCTTTCCTTGCTGTTCACTGATCCAGATGTAGAACTGGCAGCTCCTCTCCAGCACCATGTCTCCCTGAATGCCACCATGCTTCCCACCTGTCTTAGTTAGGGCTTTACTGCTGTGAACAGACACTGTGACCAAAGCAAGTCTTATAAAAGACAACATTTAATTGGGTTGGCTTACGGGTTCAGAGGTTCAGTCCATGATCATCAAGGTGGGAACATGGCAGCATCTAGGCAGGCGTGATGCAGGAGGATCTGAGTCCTACATCTTCAACTGAAGGTTCCTAACAGAATCCAGGCAACTAGGATGAGGGTCTTTTTTTTTTTTTCCTCTCTTTCCCCAAAGATTTCTTTATTTATTATATGTAAGTACACTGTATCTGTCTTTAGACATCCCAGAAGAGGGCATCAGATTTCATGGTTGATCAGATGGTTGTGAGCTATCATGTGGTTGCTGGGATTTGAACTCAGGACCTTCGGAAGAGCAATTAGTGCTCTTAACCACTGAGCCATCTCTCTAGCCCATAGGATGAGGGTCTTAAAGCCCACACCCACAGTGACACACCTATTCCAACTGGGTCATACCTCTAAATACTGCCACTTTCTGGGCCAAGCATATCCAAACTATGACACCACCATGATGATAATGGACCAAACCTCTGAAACTCTAAGCCAGCCCCGATTAAATGGTTTCCTTTATAAGAGTTGCCGCAGTCATGGTGTCTCTTCACAGCAATACAGCGTGTACCTTTAAGCTCCTGAGGTCTAGCTGGGAGAATCATGGCCAGAGAGCTATTGTTTGCTCGCAGGGGTGTGCTTGGGTTTCAGGTGAACAGACCTTGGTGTTTTATTCTACCTGATTAAGCAGAGGGGTGGAGGGCCAATGAGAATTTTGTCTCATGTGTCTGTGGCAGAGGGTGTTGACTGTTGGTCTTATCGACTCATTCAAGTTTCCTACCAAATGATGCCTGAGTTCCCGGCATGGATTGTAAATATCTGTAACTTCTTTTACTTCTGTACACATCTTCATTATTCAAATCAAATGAGAGCTAAAAAGTAAAATGAAGTCACATGGGTTTATTTTAAAGATATTGTTAATATTTTATTCGTAGTCCTAAAGTGGTGCATTTCATTATAGGAAATTTTTTAAACAAAATGAATTTCATTTTTGTCTTATAGGCAATCATATTTTGCTCTTTCAATGTTATTTAAAAAAAAAACACAGACAACATTTTTAAAAATGTTTTTAAAAATAGCATTTAAAAGATGTCTTAGAAAATCAACCAAGATTGAGGAATTTCTCCACAGTAAAATGGCTTTCTCACATGTCCCAAACCCTGGGTTCCACCCTCAAAACACTAAAAATAACAATTAAGTGAAATAAAATAATTGTATTTAAATATACATATATGGAAATATATTTATGAAAATAATTATAATTTATTTAACTAACTCCTCTACTTGTCCTTATTTTTTCAAAAACGGTAAAATACAGATACTTTTTAAAAAGCACTACTTTTCTAAACCCTTTTTGTGTGCTTCTCAGTCAGCCGGGCCTACCTCAGTCTTCTGGGCTGCCCACCCACACAAGGCTGCGGCTAAGCAGTCTGCCTGCTACCCCCGGAGTCCTCACTTGGTCTGTGAAGACTCTTAACCTTTCTTGGTTTAGGATCGGCCTAGGCAAGGCTTGTGTTCAGAGAACCCACTCAGTGGGAGGAAGTCTCTAAAGGGCACCTTCTTGGATCGGCAAATTGCCATGTGCAACCCTCTGACCTGGTATGAAGGCCGTGGAATGTACCGGAACATGGGGACAAACATGGAGAGTTTGGAATACTGTTATTTTCTCAGTCCCCCTGCAGTTTAAAATCACTGGCAGCCGACAAACAATGGGACCATCCAGCAGCCTCTCTCTCCTCACCTATGGACAGAGCTTTGGAGAGAAAAATGAGATCATGTCTGCAAAGTCCCTAATGCGGGGCTATGGAAGACATCACAGCAGGACATCTATGCTTTCTCATGGAGCAGAGCGATATCAAAATGATTTGTATTTCTTCTGTTTCAAAACTAAACTCCTAACGAACTTTCTCTATTAACACCTAAAACCCAACCACACACTCTTATATCTAAATGGGAGGGGGTGGGTTCTAAAGATAGATTTGTAACTTAGCATTTGTGTAAAGTGATGGGTTTCATTATAGCATTTTATAAGGACACACCCACCTCCCCCACTGTCAACGACCAGCTTTGGTATCCATGTGGTGGGTAAACTGAGGCAGGCAGCGGTCGGGGGTCAGTGCTTAGAGCCACTGACAGGGATGGATTCAGATACCTACAGGGGCTGCTGCCAATGGTAGCCAGTGGTTAGAAAAGTGATGCAACTGACTTTTCTCTGACAGAACAAAGCTATATATATATATATATATATATATATATATATATATATATATATATATNTGTGTGTCTGTGTGTCTGTGTGTGTCTGTGTGTGTGTGTATACACATACACAATTGGTGGATGGAACAAGCTCCAGCATACACCAAGACAAGCTTTACATATATACATATATACACATAGTTGGAAGAATGTTCCAGCCTTTATTCTTCCTTCCATAGTATATATATCCCAGCAAAATCTTTCAAGCAGTATACAATTACAATGTGGTTGCATTCTATTTTTCTTCTAGTAAATGACTATGAAAAAACAGTGTGTTCTCCAATACCTTTACAAGAAATAGCATTATGTAATACAGATAAAGAAAACAAAGATTATTCCCCCCAAACCCACATACATTCGTAACTAAACAACTTGTTAAATAGATTTTAAAAAGTGTAAGAAAGCAAGGTAGTTTTCTCAGCCAGTCTCTCTTACTGGCAGGCAGCAATCTGCTGTTACAAAGATGGGAGTAACTATTTTATTATTTATCTTTAAAATATAATCTTAATCTTGTAAGAATCTTAAAAGAATCACAAATCTAAACTTTTACATTAAAAAATCACTCAGATCTACCTTAAATCCTCAGAATGCATATCTACTCATCAGCAACTCTTAATAAATCATATCAGGAAGCTGAGGGCAAAAATGGGTGTAAGAAGTCAATCACCACAGAACAGCCTCAGTGAGAGTCACGTCAGCCAGGGTTGCCATTGTTCTTGTTCCCTGACCATAAAGGGTCCCTCGCTTAACTAATGAGAGTGTGCCTTTCTGAACTTCAAATTGTTCCCTAAGATTTTCTACATCAGAGCCAGCAGTAAAAATGTCTCAATCTAGCTTCACTAACAATTTTATTTTTCCAAATGTTTTCTAAGGGTGGTGGTCATTGCTGACACTCTGAGTCACTAAGTTCTTCTCTGGAGTAGTGACTGAATCATTAATCTGCTCCAGCAGCAATGCCTGAACGAGATCAAGCACTATTATTGTGAATGCCAGAGATACTGTCCACTGAGGGGCTAGAAGCCCCTTAAAGTTTTCATATCATGAGGGCAGCAAGCAGAACAGAGCTCTGTAACAGCATGAAGTCCTCAGGGCACGCGGTCCTCAGGGCTGTGCCACACCAAGGCTCACCCATGTGGCCATGGTAACCTGTGGGCCACATCCCATGAATTCTAAAGCATTTGTCATTCCTTTTGCATGGTCCTCGGCACCTCACCCTGTCCCCTCTCTTCTGCTTTCATGTCACAGGAGTCCCCTTACCTTCCCCCACCCCCCTCCTTTGGCCCCCTCTTCCTATTGTCATGACCTATACACACCCGTTCACAAATTTAAATCTAGATTGTACATGTGATTGAGGACGTGCCGCATCTGTGTTTCCGAGTCTGGCTTATTTTGTTCAACATAATGATTTGCAGTTCCTAAAAATGTCACGACTTCATTTTTCTTTACAGCTGAGCACAGTCCCATTGGATATATGTTTTCCAACCACAGTGTCATTGCTTTTCATAAGACTTAAGTCATTCTTTATTTTTATACACCTAGACAAAGATGTTGTCATTAGACATTTTTTCTAGTGGAAAACAACATGAAGAGCAACCTCCAGCCATGCACACTGGCTCTGCACAGGGCCTGGCTCCCCCTTGCCCAAGAGGTGAGGTGGAAGAGTGTGCACACCCTCCTTGATTAGCTCATCCCATGGCCTCTCGATGTCACCCACGAGCTTTGTAGTTTTTGTGCTGAAGAAGAAAACATTCTACAACAGTCTTCACTTTCTATCATGCACCACTGTTTCCATGTGAGCATCTTATCCTTTACTCTTTCAAAAGCTTGGCACCAAGGGGGACTCCTGGACTGTCAAGTAACCACATAGGTTAATGCCCAGCCCCTTCTGAACATTGAAGGAAAGTCCAGCATCCCACACCAGTGTCCTTGTCTCTTCCCCAGGCTCCCCAACCAAGTTTGAAAACACTTTCAGGGCTGTTTTTTTAAATCGCAGATGTTAAAGGCAACAGCAAATATATCTTTCTGGAAGCATTGTAAAAATATCTGGCTAATTTCTAGTATTTCCTGATTGTGAAACACTTCAAACATAATAAAAATACAGGAAATGGTATAACGAACTCATGACCGTCAACTTTTCCAGTTTTCAATATTTTGTCCCTCTCTTTTAAAAATCAGTCTCCACATATACATGTGCATATATGCACAATATATTTCTTATCTGAAATCAAGCCTTGCCAGCATTCCATTTTATTGACTACCTTGGCGTGTATTTCTGACAGGTTCCTTTTGTGCATCGCTGAATGCCATTATCACACACAACAAAAGCACCAATGATCTCAGGAGCATTTTAAAAATAGGATTGTGGAGAAAGCAAGCTGGAAGAATGAGTAACACAGAGGTTTGAGCTGTGGTGAGAGCTTCAGGAAGATGCTTTCGGCAAATGGACTGCTTCACTTTGACAAATGACATCACGGCCCAGTGGCACTTTCTCCCACACATTCGAAATTGGAATTACATTCTTAACCTCAAAATGTGTTCCCTAGGTCGGATTAAGGTATCAGCGGCTTCCCAGAGGATTAGAGTCCTTACAGAGGTCCTCCCTCTCACCTCCTCCCTCACCATTCCATGCAACTTTTCCGTTTTATTTGCTTTGTCAACATAAGAGTATTGGGCACAAAATCTGCCCTCGGCACGAGTCCAGGTGTACAAAGCATTACTTTTCACTATCTCAGATTGTTACAACATGCTACGTCAGATGTAGAATGAACTTACTCACTTCCCTTGTTAGGAATTCCCCATAAGTCGCTTCCACCAGGCCCTGGCAACCAAGGTCTTCACACTTGGCTATTTAGATAGCCACGTAAATGGGACTACACAGTACGTCTTTCCATGGTTGGCTTATTTCACTTAGCATAATGCCTTCAAACATTCTCCTGTTGTTACACATTACACAGTCCCCTTTCTCTTCCAAGTTCTATCCTGTTCCAACACGTATGTGTACATAGTGCACGTGTTGTCCATTTGTCTGCTGAGGGACAGTTGATTTTTTTCATATCTTGGGAGTATCAACTCAGGATCTGGGAAGTGCTTGTGGATGAATACTCAGAAGTGGGATTATCAGGTCAAATGGCACTCCCATTTTTTAATTTTCTTGGAGGAATATCTGTGGTTGTCTCCATAGCAGCTGTACCGTTTTGCATTTCCACCAACAGCAGCAAGGACTCCGGCTTCCCCTGAATCCTCTCCAGTCTTTGGAGAACTACTTGTTTGGTTGGTTTTTTTGTTGTAGTGTTTGCTTTTTGTTATTGTTGCTTTTAAAAATAGTCATCCTGAAAAGAGTGACATGATATATCATTGTGGTTTCAATTTGTATTTGTCTGATAATTAGTAATAATGTGGAACTTTTGTTGTGTTGTTGGTTTTTTGTCTGGTTTTGTTTGAAGCAGGGTGTCGCTATGTAGGTCTGCCTGTCCTGGAACTCACATTGTAGTGCAGGCTGGCTTTGAACTCAGAGATTCACCTCCTCTGCCTCCTGAGTGTGAGGATTAAAGCTACCACTATGCTGGCTACATTTGGACATTTTTACACATATTGAGCATTTTTTTTTTGAGAAGTATCTGTTCAAACACCTAGTCTATTTTTTTCAGCTAAGTTTTTCTTTCTCTTTCTTTCTTTCTTTCTTTCTTTCTTTCTTTCTTTCTTTCTTTCTTTTTTTCTTTCCTTTTGCTACTAGGTTGTGTGTGTGTGTGTGTGTGTGTGTGTGTGTGTGTGTGTGTTTGAGACCTGTTCTCTTTCCTTAGCCTAGGCTCACCTGGTACTCACAATGTAGCCCAGGCTTATGGGAATCCTCCTGCTTTAACCTCCTAAGTGCTGAATTTAGAGACATAATGTTACATGATATTGGCTCATACTGTGAACCCTGAGATTGTGTTGTTTACTGGAAAAACTTATTTCTAGTTGTGGTGTGGCTCAGCCTTAGCACATACCTTTAGTCCCTCTGGCTGGAATAGAGACATGCCCTTAATACATACCTATAATTCTAAATAATGAAGATAAAGTTAGTTTGTGGAAGGAAGCACCTGTGTTTGAAAGTGATGTCTAATTGAATGGCAGACAAAGTGATGAATCAGAGAAAGATTTGACAGGATAGGATGTGCTCAACTCTCAGGAGAACAGAGAGGAAAGAGAGGTGACTTGAGAGAGAATAGTGCACGCATGCACGTGCATGCACACACACACACACACACACACACACACACAGGAGAGAGGCGGGGGGAGGCAGCTTTAGCAGGAGAGTTTTACAGAGACGGGTTGAAAAGAGAACAAGCCAGACAAAGGTGAAAACAGAGTGAGCCAGAGAATGAGAAGAAGCCAAAAGATTAGAATAGATTGTTAGAGTTAGTTTGAGGCCAAGCAGAGCAAAAAGTCAGAAGTTAAGTGAGAAGCCAGATTGAATCAGTCAGTTTGGAGTCTCAACAGCTGAGTTGACCAGGTAGCCAGGGTTCAGAAAGAGCTAGAAGGGTGAGCTTATTCTGCAGCAAGTCTAGTCTAAAAACATTCTAGGCCTAGATAAGATTGTACAGAAGCTAGAAGCTTCCAGGACTGGGTCTAGGTTAGCAGACAGAGGCAGTAAACTTCCAAGACAAAAATTACAGCAGAATAAAAGATACTATTATAACATAAGCCACCCCACCCAACTGTAGTTTCTCATTTCGAAGTCCTAGATATCGAGATAAGAAGCCCTCTTTTCCACGGGTTTCTCCCCATTCCCACGTCTGCTTCATCTAGTTTAACTCATTCCCTGTCTCTACACTGTGATATTGATGGGTCTTTATTTGTTGGAAACAAGCGCTTGACTAAAAGACGGTCTGAGAGGTTGAGAGAAAACCTGGAGCCTGCATCAGAAGTTGAGACAAGGTACCCTGGACACCATCACTGTCTCCAAAGTCACCCTAGCGCTCACTTCAGAACCCCCTACCCAACATGCCCAAAAGACTCACACTTCAACCCACGGTGCTTCAGAGCCTCCGGGCTGACTCGAGCAGTCCTGCCAGTGATGGGTATTGGCTGGGCACAAGCCGTCCGAGTGGTAAATTCAAAGGGAACATGGGTGGGCTCCGACCACACCCACCACATTCCCTTTCTCCCACGTGGGGCCAGGCTGAGAAACAACCTTCTCAATGCAAACCAGACTATGACACTCTCCTAGTCAATGATAAAGATCTGTGGATGATGCTCAGGCCAGCCTTGCTTATTCAGTTGATTGGTGACTGTCAAGTCATTTGCCCGCCCCTACACGCCTTGACACAACTTCTGAAAGTGGCCCACATCTAGAATTTAGAATGGATTTTAAATAACTAATTGAGAACGATTCCTGTGTTTTTAATTAAAATCTTGTCTATTGATCCAACAGGCTAGGAAGGGAAGGGACAAACAGGAAGTGGCTTCTGGCTCAGACGGGCCCCAAAGGTGCAGCCCTGTCCCTTCCGTTGTTCTGCAGTCTCTCCACAACACGGAGGCCTGGAACCTTTGGCCACTGCATCGGAGCGTGGTGGCATGCCTTGGTTTTGACACAGACACATTCTTTAGGAATCCCAGAGTGATTTACAGGCTTATGTAACGCCCCAGTGAGTCAGCGTGTTCATCAAGACATCAAGATGGATACAGTGCAGTGGGAAAAAAACGGGGCGTTTGGTGCCGAGAACACAGTTTCAATTCCTGCATCTGCTGTCTCCGGAGTCTAAGACAAGCAGTTCTACCTCTCCTAGCCTGTCTTCCTTTGTCACACCTGGGTCTGTATAAAGATGAAATGAGACTCTGAGACACAGTGTTCCCGTTCCGTTTCCCTTCCGCATCCCTGTGACCTCCAACAGCTTGTTGTTGGACTCACTGACCTCCAGCTGAGTGCTATATTCTCTGATTTATCTCCGTCTGCTTTTAGCATCCGTGAATTTTAGACCGAGGTCCGAAGGAGTGCTTTGTCAAGGAACACTGCTCCCTCCCATTCCCCTCGAGGCAAAGCAGCCACTTTGCATGCAAAAGTTATCGGTGCCAGCAGGGCCAGGCTGGAGGAGGGAGGGGCTTATGATGGTACAGGCTGGAGCAGCCCAGACTGCAGTGGCTGCCCAAGAGCAATGGTTTTTCAGACAGACAGACAGATAGACACACACACACACACACACACACACACACACACACAATGTGCAGGGAATGGTGCGGGATGCGGAGCAGTTAAGAAGGGCATTGCATGGCGTTTCTCCCCACACTAAACAAAAGCAGGAGCCTGAGGTTTGCTGCCCTACTCGCCTGAGCAGGCCACGATTTTGGAATTGCTTCAACACCCGAACAACTGCAAAAAAAAAAAAAAAAAAAAAAAAAATCTAATCCTGGTCAGCAAAAAGCGCCACTGCAAATAGTTCCTTCCAGCTGACACAGTACCATAGGATCAGGACAGGATTAGTAGGAAGAGCCTTTTCCAGGAGCCTTACAGGTGGCACAATGTATGTTAAGCATGTTAATCAGTGGGGAAAATATCCATATTGTAGCAGTGGCCGATGGGCATGCAAAGAGGTCTATACATAGAAAAAAAAATCAGCAGAAACCACAAGGGGAAGGAGTGTGTGTGTGTGTGTGTGTGTGTGTGTGTGTGTGTTAATCTGTAAGATGATTAAATCTCTAAAGTTACCAGGTATTGCCCAGAACCCTGCAATCTCGGCTCTCCAGAGAATGGAGGATGGGATCTCCAGGCCTGCGCTATTCAACTACACACAACAATAATGAACAACTAAGGCATCAATGATCAGTATTCTATAGAACGCTGACACCGACCTTTCTAGCAAGCAAGGCCAAACCGCCACCGTGCCTGTTCAGTGAGCAGTAGGGGACTCAGTCCCTAAGGCTGAGAAACTGGTTCCCTATTGCTTAGGAGAGGAAGCAGAGGCCTGTGAAGGAGGAAGCCGAGTCAGAAGAAGAGGGTGAGATGGTGGTTCTTAGTCACCCTGCACATTTGTTTATGTGACTCTTAGTCCCCAGAGCTCCTGAAACTGCAAGATAAATAGCTCGGTGTGAGAGAATCTGCAAGGATGTAAACCTAAACAGTGCTACTCCTGTTGATCAGGAGTGTCCTGCCTGCCTTTTCTTTCTCCTTATTCACAGTTCCAGATCAGTGGAGCAAACCTTGGCCTCACTTGTGTTACCCTCACTAAAAGGTAAGCCTCCCATAGCAGACGAAACTTGTCTTGTTTGTGGCTGCGTTTCAGCCACCTAGAACAGTGTCCGGCATCTCGTAGGTAGGTGCTCAACCAATACTCGTCAAATCAACAGGTATGTTAAAAATGTGTGTGTGGGGGGGAATTCAGATGCAGGTCACAAAGATCTCATCTCAAAACAGCAACGGTTGGTCTTTTGCCTCCACAGCTCACACTAAAAAAATTTTTTTTAAATTGTGCTATCACAGTACATAAATCAATTTACACATATATTATATGTTTGTACATATCCTTGACCTAGGTGAAAGCACGCAAGTATATGTTTGTACATATCCTTGACCTAGGTGAAAGCATGCATCTGGCAAGGGACAGATGAGGTCATCATGGTCAGTTATGGACCCAAGGGAGGCAGAATGTCTTGACTAGAACCAGTTAGCCAACTCCCCCCTGTACATAAAGAGAATGACCCAGAAAAAGGACTTGTTACTGCAGGTCTTCAGGGGGAGCTGGAGCTAATAATTTAGGCTTGGATACCAATCCCTTATGGATCAATCAAAGAGACAGACAACCATCATTGAAGAAGAGTGAAGACCGACTTAGTCAGTTGGGAAGAGGGACAGTGATGACCCCCTGAGTCTACTTTTCAGTCCTAACATGAAGTGTAGGTTTAAATAGAGGGACCTACGTGTGTATATAACCAAGTATTCCTGATGAAGGCCTATCCATCGCTGATTCATCCTCTCAGCTACCCGCTCCATGGTCTGCTCTGTGAGGCAGCACCATGTGGCATATCAGGCTCCCTCTATGGCTGCCACCAGGATCCAGGCTTTCCTTGCCCACAGAAAACCCTCCCAATGAAATTCCAACTCCCTGGGGTCCATTGTCTGGATAGTCCGCAGCTTGAGGGAATGGCACGAGCACCGACCGTTAGAGCATCTTTACGCTTGCCAGGATGCTCAGAAGATGGCTTCCTCTCTATACCCACTTGCTTAATACACCGTAAGCAATGTCCCAGTCAAACCACTTGGGGATGGAAGGATAAACAGGAAACACGGATAAGAATCCAAGATTCCTCTTTCTACACTGACTGACACTGTGCCCAAGTACTTTGGATTTCAGTTTCCTCATTTATAAAGTGGGATGCTGACCACCACGATCCTAATCAAGGATCTCTGAAAACTGATATTATATAAGTAAGAATAAGACAACAACCTTTACCAAGCCCCTCTTAGGTGCCAGACACCAAGCCAGTGCCTTATGCTCAGGAGAAAGAACCATTTTAGAATTCAATGTTCCAGGCACCCAAGCACCATGTTTAAGGGACTCAGGACTCAGTTCATTCCTTATAATGACCTTTAAAGTTCTTTTACTTTGTATTTTATTGACCTAGATGCAGAGAGGTTTAGTAACTTTTTTTTTTCCCGAGACAGGGTTTCTCTGTGTAGCCCTGGCTGTCCTGGAACTCACTCTGTAGACGAGGCTGGCCTTGAACTCAGAAATCTGCCTCCCGAGTGCTGGGATTAAAGGCGTGCACCACCACACCCAGCAGTTTAGTAACTTTTTAAAAGAACAGGTACGTAGTGTCATGCCTGGTGTCATCTCTGGTCCACAGTGAATGATCAATACACGTTTACTCAGAGTCACTAAAAATGGTGACTTAGGATATTCCAGGTTTAAACCCAGATCTGTCCTCCTCCCAGATCAATCTTGTCACTATTTAATTCATATAATTTATTCAAAACAACTGGTACTGGGACATTTGTTCATACCTCTATACAAGGCTGAGAATGTGGTGGGTCTCAGGGCCAACAGCCATTTGAACATCTAGCTGCATAATTAGCTACTGACTTCCAGTCTCCTGGATGAATCTATAATTAAGCAAGTTTGTAAGACACAGTTAGACATATTCCCTTGGTCCCTAGAATGCGCAATATTTACCCAGAGGGCAAGACTTGCAGAAAAACACAGGCCTGGAAAATATTTTATCATGCTTTAAAAGTGTTTTTCTCCCTAGCCAACATACACAATTATGAAACAAGATTTTTTTGTTTGTTTTAATCAATAAACACGAATTTTCAGAGTTCTAATCTTATAGAGTTTCTTCCCAATGTGCTTTAGAACCAACAACAAACAATTGATTTGATAGTACATGGTGAGATCAATGTATTGCTGTTTCTATCGAGCAATTGAATGAATGTAAGAAAGATGGGTATTCTATAGGGGAAAGACATTTTCTTGGGTGCCTGAGACACAGCCCTGTTTACGCCTCTGGACATAGCAAGACAGGTCCAGTGGGTGCTTCTCACAAAGAGCAAACAAATGGGAAAATTCCTCTTTTTTCCCCCAGTTTCTTCCCACTTCTTTCTGTTGTGTTCCTGCCTAGGTGCTTCCCAGCCCTTGGCCTATTTCTTTGTTGCTCCAGCTTCCAAGTGTTCTGTAAACCTTCTCAGCCTTGTGAGGTGTTACAGGGATACCTGAGGAGTTCATTATTAGTTTTCTCATTTGTTTATTTATCTGGCACAGCTGGAGGAGGCAAGCATAGGCCACAGAACACATGCGGAGGTCAGGGGACAGCTTGCAGGCGTCACTTCTCTCCTTCCTCCATGTGAGCCCAGGGTATGGAACTTAGGCTTGACAGCAAGCAGCACTTCCCGCTCATCTATCTGGATGGGGTCCTATTGGTTTTGAGACAAGGTCTCAGTATGGAGCAAAGGGCAACCTCAAACTCAGTTCTCTTTCCCCAGCCTCCCCAGTTGCTATGATACAGGTGAGCATCACCGCACACCCTTGTGGTGGTGATAAAGCCGGAACTGTGTGTCAGTAAGGATCCTGGTAGCTGAGTTGGTGGCTTATTATCTCTTTTCCTCCCTCCCTCCCTCCCTCCCTCCCTTCCTTGTCAAGTCCTAAGATCTGGAAAGTCTTTCTTGTTACTGGAGCCCGAGGAGTGATTCTTTCTTATTTCCCTCTGCACAGGGTAGACACCATGACATTACCCATTTGCAGACCTCCTGCCTTGAGTGGCACAGTAACTTCACCACAGGCAGCATGATAGGACTGCAAACCCTTTGCGTTTGAGTCAGCTAAAGAAGAGACAGCGTCAGTCAGCATTGTGGACAATTTCCTTGCCTCCTGTTCCATGTTTGCCCACTTCTGTCTTCAACCTGCGTTAACTGCGCCCTGTTCTCAGCCAAACTATATAATTAATTGAGGGCGGGCCTGGCTCTCCCAGAAGCCGGATGCCTTAGTCACTGTTCTATTGCTGTAAAGAGACACCACCACCAAGGCAATTTGTACAAGAAACCATCTAATTGGAGGACTTGGTTACAGCTTTAGAGGGTTTCTCTGTTATCATCATGGCNGGGAAGGAGGTGAGAGGCAGGCAGGTGTGGTGCTGGAGAAGTAGCTGAGAGCTTTGTAAAGCAAACAGCAGGCAGAGAGAGGGAGGGGAGAGAGGGAAGGGGAGAGGGAGGGGGGAGGGGAAGGGAGAGAGGGAGGGGGAGGGGAAGAGAGAGAGAGACTGGACCTGGTATAAGCTTTTGAAACCTTAACGCCCACCCCAAATGACACACCTCCTCCCACAAGGCCACACCTCCCAATCCTTCCCAGACTTCACCAACTGGGGACCAGTTGTGCACAGATATGAGACTATGGGGGTCATTCTCATTCCAACCACCACACCAAANGTCCTCTCTGTAGTCTCCTTGCTTCCTCCTCTGAGTTCCCTCCTGTAATGTCTGTTATAGTTCCAACATTTCTTTTAAGTTACTAATTTCTTGAAATAATATTTTTATATGTAGAATTCTCTCTCTTGTACAGCATAATCCAGACATTTTTAATACGTTCACGAGGCTGCCCAACCATCAACGCTTTGTAATTTCAGAAGAAAGATTGTCAGCATCCCCGAGAGAAGTCTGGTTCTCATTGAGTTCCTCCCCAAGTCTCCCTCTCCCTCCCTCAAACACCGGACACCCACACATTTAGTTTCTGTTTCTATGAAGGATAAATGGAATCAGACAATACAACATCACTTAACTAGCTTCTTTCAATTAGCTTAAAGAGTTAAAGGTTCATCCTTGTTAACAGCTCAATACTCCGTTTTTGTGACTGAGACATCCACTGTCCTGATAAGCAACTGGCCAAGGGACAGGTGGGATATTTCTGCTTTGGGATCACGATGAACAATGGTGCCGTGAACATCTGTGTGTAGAGATATTTGGGTGGACTTGTTTGTTGTTGTTGTTGTTGTTGTTGTTTTGTTTTGTTTTTGTTTTAGTTCTCCAGCATATACACCCTACCCAGACCTTAAGGAAATATTTGCCTTCCCTCCAGCCCCAGGATTTTTCCATTCACTAACCAAAGGGAACAACACAAGAGGCTTCCACTGGGTCTGTGACACTGGCACTCACGTTTTTGAGTCAAACACTCCACCACAAACACATATATGGCTTTGGGTGATGTTGTTAGACCCAGGAGA
This sequence comes from Mus pahari, assembly GCF_900095145.1. Lineage (NCBI taxonomy): Eukaryota > Metazoa > Chordata > Mammalia > Rodentia > Muridae > Mus > Mus pahari. Next base: position 32,698,154 of record NC_034601.1, read on the forward strand.
CAAACCACTGCAGTGACGGGAGTGTAACAGCGGCTTGCAGCACCCAGTGGAGCGGATGCAGAACCAGCCCTTTTTTTTTTTTCTTTTCTTTTTTTTTTTTTTTAACCAAGCTCTTAATATATACAGAGAAAATTTTATGTTAAGGACCTGGTTACTTGAACGATAGTCTCCCCAAACCTATGAAGAACCTTGGATTATGGTTCCTGGGGGTGGTGTGTGAAGCAGACACTGAGAGCAGAAATTTATAGTACCAAATAAACAGTTTACAACCTTGGAACAGGGCTATACGCTCCATAATTTCCCATATCTGACTGAAGCCTGCCCCCTGCTGGCCATGATCGGCAGGCACCATAGCAGGGGCAGTTGAGTTCTTCTACCCTATGACTAACAAGTTAGAAAACGTTACAATCCATTCAGCTATTGCAACACAGACATTTCATCTTCAGCAGAGCATTTATCTTTTGCCTAGTGTTTTTCCTCCCCCTTTCAACAGAAGCAGAGATTGACTGGTTTCTGTTGTGAATCTTTCGTTGGCAATAAATATTATTTGTATTTTGCAGCGTCTGCCAAGGCCATTCTGCTTCCATGGACTCACAAGTCCCCCAAATCCTCTTCTACGGTGACAATATTCAAAACTGGAGGTATAATTTAGAGGCTGTCAACTTGCCAGGAATTTTGCAAAGGTGTCTTGCAGACGGGATAAAGGATCCCCTTGAGTTCTGTGGAATATGCTAGCTTAGCCAGATCCCTGCAGAGTGTCAGATGTGTTGGGATCCCACAAACACATGACAACAACTTTCTTTCTTTCTTTTTCTCCTCCCACATCAACACCCTGTCGGTGCAAGCAGTCCCAGAGCACAAAAGCCAGCCCTGGAAAGAAGAGGAGCTGGTGTCAGCCAGAGGCTTGCTGGATGGTGAGAGGAAAACGTGGAAGTTGGCAGAGGAAGGGGGACAAAGGCAGCTACCTCGTTCTGAGGGAACGAAAGAGCAAGTGGCCATTTCCTGAGAGCTGCACCGCTCCCTGCAATGCTGTGAACCAATGGTTGTCTGGCTCTAGGTTAACAAAAGAAAAGGAATCCGTTGGGTATTTGCCCAGAGCCTTTGAAAATAACCTCAGGCTACGGACCTAAACAATGTTTTAGGGACATTTCATTTTTGCCCAGAAAGAGGTATATGAAAGGAAAGTTGCTTGTTTTGTTTTGAGACTGGTTCTCACTTTGCAGACCAGGCTGGCTCCTGCCACTGTGCCTCTCCCCCGGTAAATTGCTAATTTTTGAAGAAGAGGTTTTGCAGAGAAGGGGAGGGGGCATAAGATGGTCCTTTATGGGGAACAAGCATCCTAGTCACACATTTGAAAATCTGCCCCTCCTTCACGTGATGCTCATACCCCCTGCCTATCGCCCGGTGGTCTCTCTTGCTAACCCAGGATCACTCCCGCGGATGTGGCTGCCCCAGTCAACAGCTGCAGGTTCCTATATTCTGCTCCTGTTGCTCCAATGCTGGGGGTCCTTCTTTGTCTCTCCCTCAGTCGTTGCCCCCGGCCTCTGGACTTGGCATTTCATACAGAAGGATAGCCTTGGTGTCCTTTAGGAAGGACAGAGCATCTACCTTGTTTAATATCAACCTTAAGGAAAGGAGACAAGGGAGGGGGGGGGAGGCCGGGAAGGAGGGGGAGATAGAGACAAAGAGGGTGAGGAGAGAAAGGAAAAGATGGGGAGAGGGAGGGAGGAAAGGAGGGAGGGAGGGAGGAGAGAGAGAGACAGACAAACAGACACACACACACACACACACACACACANAGAGAGAGAGAGAGAGAGAGAGAGAGAGAGAGAGAGAGAGAGAGAGAGAGAGAGAGTTTTTCTTCTGTCTTTCAGAGAACATTCTGCTCTTGCAGTTCTCAGTTCTTCCTGTCTTTTGCAGAGCTGAAGACCGAGTGGAGAGGGAAGGAAAGGAGAGCCGAGTGTGCCCGCTCCTGCGGAGTTGGGTTCACCTTAGGGCTTATTTTGGATGGCTTCCAACCTAGACTGGGCAGGCCCACCCCTTAAGCAAAGGGCCTTGTTTAATGCCAGGGTCACATTTGAGGCAAGAAGATGAAAGTTCAGATAAAGTCCCCTTTTTAGGCATTTTCGCAGCACTTTTATTTGCGTGACACATACTAAAAAAAATAAAATAAAATAAAAAAATGTCTGTTCAGCTACCCTCCTGCGTGCCCTCCCATTAGCATGGCCCCTTCATAGCTGCCTCCTCTGGGCCTTGGGACCTTGGCAATCAGTCAGGGCATTCAAGCTCTGGCATTAGGCAGCAGGATTTGGAAAAGCCAAGACCTTGGGAAAGAAAATAAGTCTTAAGTGGTCAAAGCTGGGGTTACGTAATCCTATTTCTCTCGGGATCCAGATGGTAACGTTCTTCAGGGCAGCCAGTAGGGGGAGCTCAGGACGTTTATCAGAACTCCAGCGATCCGATGGTCAGGAGCCAAGTCAAGGCACAAATAAAACAATGAGCCTTTGTGGTTTCTCTTCAGCTCTTAATCCCGAGAAGCTTCAACCCGGACAGCCTGATCCCCACCCTGAAGGACCCAGCGACCTTCTCCCAGGACGCCTTAATAGGTTTTCCGGAGTCTGTAGAATCAAATCCCCGCCCCCTCCTCCTAAGTCTCCCATTGGTTTCCCAGGCTCTCCTGGGCTCCGTGCCTTGCTTTTGTCTTCCTGACTTTCCTGTGTCCAAGTTTCTTTCTTGTTTCTCTGCACTGTCCTCGAGTCACTAGTAAAACCTACGAAAAATGCAAGGGGGTGAGCCCACCCCCAGACAAATACATCAAAGCCTGGCACATTGAATAAAATCTAAAACCCGCTGGTAAGCAAAAATGGCGAAGTCCGCCACCACGTGGCCGTGCGGTCACATCTTTCAAGTCCTTGTCTTTGCATAAGTGGCCCTCTGCTACCCGACAGTGACTTCGGCCTGTCGCTAACTTCCAATGGCTGGCTACCAGGACTGGGTCTCCTGGGTATTTTACAGAAGGTACTGTCAGCTTAAAGCGGATAACTCCAGTTTTGGGATTTCTGATTTTTGAACAACAGTCTCCTGATTAGTTCCAGAGCACAATGGAATTTTTAGAGTTAGGGACTGCGGTAATTCAGATAAGAAGTGGGAAAACAGCTTTGCTCTCTGCCTAACTAACTCTCCCTTGACCTGTGAGGTTCAGGTTCTCTGGGTGTGTGTGGGCCAGAACACTTAACTTTTTCCTTTTCGTTTTGTTTTGAGATAAGGCCTCATATAACCCAGGTTGGCCTCCTTGAACTCACGGCATATCCAAGGCTATCCTTGCATTTCTGATTTTTCTGCCTTCTCCTAAGTGCTAGGATTAGAGGCATGCACCATACCCCAGACCTACCTTTATTTACAGAACATTTCTCTTAGGGAAACCTTCATTGTATTTCTCTTCAAACTTACAATTACGTGTGTGTGTGTGTGTGTGTGTGTGTGTGTGTGTGTGTGTCTTTGAAGAAAATATAGATTACATTCTCTTCCTGGGCTTTTAGACCCTAGGGAATCTAGAAGACGTGGTTAGGCATGGTTGTAAAATGCCGAAAGATTTTATGCCAGTCAACTCGCAGAAGCTGCGAAGCTCAAAGAGGCACCGTGGAGGGATGCTCTCTCAAATCTGATGCTGTGGTGTTGTGAGTATTGCAGCCTCCTAATTTATGGCCCTCCTAATTTATGGTCCTCCTAATCCCATGGCCCCGCCTCCCATTCCAATAATAGTCACATGAGTCCCTGAGAGGAAGAAACTGATTAGATTGGGTAGGGCACGATACCCTTCAAGTTAGGCGTGCTAGCTGTCTCCAGGAGCCAAGGACAGAAGCTGAGGTCTTGTCTAGTGCTAGGCGGCTGCTCTCTCGCATTTCCTAGTTCCAGAAGCTAACAGGGCTAAGTGTAAGACTCAGGTAGGAGGTAGAGGGCAAACAGGCAATGTGACTCAATCCAGCATTAACAGCACCTCCTGACTGCCTTCCCTTTGCAGGGCCTTGGCCGTCTACAAAGACGGAATGAGAAAGGTCTGCCCTGAAGTAAATGCACCCAGTGCCTAGCCCACACCTCTCCAGTGTCTCTGAAGGAGAATAAAAAATGAAACTGCCACAAAAACAAAAAAACAAACAAACAAAAACAAAAACAAAAAAGCAGTACTGCCAAATAGGAGCCTCATCAGGCAGGCTGCCTCTGCAGAGCAATCCATAATAGCTCTAACTTCCAGAAGAACAACAATGAAAGTTACATTGCTTTCTAAATTAAGCTTTGCATCACTCTGGAAACTAACAAAGCGCCCCTTCCCACAGACACAGCTCCTAAATTAAACATTGTGTCCTTGTACAGCTGTTTCAAGTGCTGTTTCAAATTCAAAGACCGAAATGCTTCTTAGGTAGGGAAGAGGGGCGGGTCTCTAAGAATAGAGATGGGGAAGGGGCTCCGTGGAGACAGGAGCACTGTGGTCAAGTAGCAGATATCATAGAACAGTTGGGGAAAGATGTAATCAAGCAGGCGAGTGGATAAGATGTGTTTCTAAAATTATGGGGTCTGGGCAAGTGTAGGTAGGGCAAGAGGGCTCATTATGGTTAAATCTTTATCAGCAACTTCCAAGTGGAAACCTTGAGGGGCTACCATTTCCCACCTCTAATCAGTAGAAACCAGAAGACAAAAGCAAAAACTGGCGTGGGGAGGAGGGGAGAGCGGGTGTAGTGTGTTATAAAGAGCAACAGTGAGGCTACCTTCCAGGTCAGAGGGTGGCCCGGCATCTTCCTGCGTCTGTGGGCACACTTACTAAAGAAACACTGCAGGTAACATCTCGCACAGAGCAGGGATGGGGGAGAGGCGAGCAGGGATGGGGGGAGAGGGCGTGACCTCAGCAAGCTCCCAGTCCTGTCTAGACTGGAAAGCGAAAGAACCCAGAAGGCAACATCTGGAGAGAAACAGGCAGAGGAAGAATGTGCTCGCCCACCACCCGCCAGCTCACATGCTCTCCGAACAATCTCTGTATCATTTGTTTCACTTAGCTCTTTCTTACAGAAACTCCACTTCCGGTGTTCAGACTGACTACTAAGACTCACTTTTCCACCCAAACTGTTCCCCAGCTCATCTCTGGGCCTCTCTCACAGGGTCATCAGTCCTGTGGTTATTGATGTAACTTCAAACGAGAACCATTTTCACAGGAGTCGACGGGAGGTAAGGAACAGAAACGAAGCTGCAACGGAGCAGAGGGGAGAGCCTACGAGGGCTTGCAGAGGCAGACAGACAGACTGCGTGCTTAGGGACTGTCTTTCCTCCAGTCAGGAGAACAGTTTTGAGGAGGCCTTTCTCTGGTCTTGGCTCTCCCCCAGCTTAGCTGTCTGATCTGGACCGCTTCCCAGTCTTGATTTCATTGTCCGTGAGTGGAAAATACGAGACATCTCTGGGGTTTAGACAAGCCCTACACTTTGTCATTCTTTCTAGCCTTGTGTTTTGATTTTAAACATGGTCCTTGCTAGGTTTCTACAGCTGTGACGGACACCAAGACCGAAAGCAACTTGGGGAGGAAAGGGCTTACTTACTTCAGCAGAAAGTGAAGCCGAGACCATGGAGGGGAACTGTTTACTGGGTTCATTTCCGTGGCTTGTTCACCCTGCTTTCTTTTTTAGAAAAAGAAATATTTATTTTTATTTCATGTGTATGGGCCCTTCACCTACACGGGCTGCAGTCACACATGTACAATACTTAAAGAAACTGGAGTTAGGGATGGTCATTAGCTGTCCTGTGGGCGCCAGGATTTGAACCAAGGTTCTTTGAGAGAATAGCTTTTAAGAGCGTTCTTAACTGCCAAACTATCTCTTCACTTCCTTAGCTTGGTTTCTTGCAGAACCCAGGACTACCAAGAGGTGGCACCACCCACGGTGGGCTGGGCCTTCCCACATCAGTCATTAGTCACCCAAGTGCATACAGGCCAGTGTGATGGAGGCATTTTCTCAAGTGAGGTTCCCTCTTTCCAGATGACCCTAGCTTGTGTCAACTTGACTAAATAAAAAATAAAACCGATAAGCACAAATATTCATTTGCTTTATGGAATTTATTTTATTTTATTTGCCATTGCTTTGTTTTGTTTGAGGTATTAGGGTTTGAACTGGGGCATCTTACATGCAAGCCAGCACTCCACTCCCGGACCACATCCTCACACTTCTTCAATATTGTATTTTCATTAATTTGCCGACAATTTCATACACTCATACAGTATATTTTGACCATCTTAACTTCCCAATCCTTCTCCAGCTCCTCCCAGATCTACCCTTTACTCCTTCTCTACTTCATGTCCTCTTATTTTTTTTTAAACCCACCAGATCCAATTTGTGCTGTGGATAGACTCCGGTACCAGGGGCCACACCCTGAAAGAAAACTGATTCTTCCTCCCTCAGCAGCTATTGAAAGTCAGTAACTCCTGAGGTAGGGGTAAGAGCTTGTGAGCCCTTCCTCCCTCCTCTCAGACCTATAAAAATGTTTTTATTTTGAGGAAGGGTCTCCTTAAGTTACCCAGGCTGACCTTGAACTAACTTTGCAACACTAGCGGGCCTCGAACTCATAATCCTCATGCCTCTGACTCTCAAGTATTTAGGATATCTGGAATTAAAAGCCTGCACCACCAGGTTATGATACTATGTTTTAGAAAATAATTTCATAACTACCCTACAAGATAAGCAAAACAAATTATTCCCGCCCCCCCCCCCCCCCATTCTGGGGATGAAGAAAGGAAGGATTAGTGCTGTGACCAGTTAGGTCCTGGAACCCTGGCTAGAGAAGACCTGCAGATGCACGTGCAACAGGGCCGGGATCAGGGTTTCTCTTACAGCTACCTCCTCTTAGAGCCTCGGTGTGTTTATTGGTTACAGCACAGTGTGGGCGGGGATTGGCTGGTCTCTGTAGGAGGTCTCTGGGGATTGGCTGGTCTCTGCAGAAGGCCTCTGGGGGTTGGCTGGTCTCAGCAGGCGGTCTCTGTATACAAGCTGTCTCCGGCTGCAAACCCTCAGGAGGAGGAGGAAGCTGCAGTTCTAGTCTGCGCACACTGATCTATCATTCATAAACACTCTGATCCTAGAGAAAAGCCTCCTCGTTTCTCTAAAGTCTGGCCCAAACTGCTTTGCGAATCTCCCATAGGCCAATTGGTCTTTGAGTCCTCGACAGGCCATGCCCGTGTCCAAACACACAACGCACGCAAGACCTCACTCACTCAGGGGTTCTTCTGCTCCCTACAGGTTAGAGAGGTTGGGCAATTTGTTATCACAGAGATAAGTGGAAATCCAGGGTTTCAGTGAGGATCTTGTAACTAGAGTTCAGTTCTTTATGCACTCTGAGGATCGAGGTCCTCCATGACTTTGAAATAACTATGAATCTTCCAGAAAAAACAACCTAATTTGCGTTCATGCATAATCTCCGTGGACTCTAGGGGTAAAACCCACTCTGCTGTTCCTGTGAGCATTTGCAAATGTGACCTGACTGCCAGCTCTTTGGAGGTCCAGACATGTGTTTTTTCTTCCGTTTCTGTCTCCTCCAGCACATACCACTGAGTCCGGTACCTCACAGGGCTGTTGCATTTCCAAGATGTGGAACAGCAAGGCAGGAATGTGAAATACAAACAGGCATTCCTAGCGGCCTGCTCCCAGGGATCTAACTGGGGCTTACATCACTGCCAGCCGCTGTTTGGTACGCCGTGTACGCTGTGCATAAAAGGAACACCAGCCACCCAGATTTCTGTTTCTCAGTCCCCTCTCTCATGTCTCTCCGTCTCTCTCTTTCTCTCTCATCTCTTGCCTTCCCCACCCTGCCCCTGCCTGCCTGTCTACCTCTATCTCTCCTTCATGTCCCCACTCCTAGATAACCCTTTGCTGCTCTCCCCTCCCCCAATAAACCTCCCACACTAGATCAAATACAAACGACTCTAATACAGGTCTTTAGCCCACTTTCGCCTTGCTCTCCCTCCATCATGTTTCCAAGTTCGTACTTTCCCAGACGGGGTGGAGAAGGGGAAAGATTCCAGGATACTGGTAAGCAGGGCCGCTCCTAACAAAACAGGATCCCATCCTATGCCCTAGGGGCTGACTCAATAGCGCTCCTTTGGCTAGAGATATGGTTACATCTCACTCTTCAGAAGAATGTAAGCCCCAGCCTGGGGGGAGGTCCCTGTCTCCTGCTTTGTAGAGAGAGGCTCATGGGTCTACTGTGAGGAGAAAATGAGGGTTACAGAACGCAGGCGTCCGCAAGACCAGGAGATTACTGTTGTGGCAACACCCTCATGAATAGGTTAAGGGATCTGCAGGTTATCATGCACAGCTACAGACACCCTGGAAGGCAGGGAAAGAATCTGTATTAGAATGTAGAAACCCTAGCCCAACACCCTATTTCTTACTTGACCCTTAGATGCCTAAAGTTTCCAAGGTGGGCAAGTGTGGACAGCCAAGAGGCAAATGTGTGATGCCTCTTTCTGAAGCAGCTGCTCTTGAGATCACCTCTTCGCGTTGCAGGCAGCCCCTAGGGACTGTCCCTTCCTCTCAGCAGCTGGCTGAGTTGCTAGCGAACCACACCCCTCAGCTGCTAAAATCAGTTCCTTATGAGAGTCAGCTCCAGGCGCATCCTCCTGGAGAGGGCAGCATGCCCCCATCAGGTGCGAGGTAGAAATGGAGCTTCTTGTCCGAAGATGTCACACCCCCCAGAAGCAATCAGCAGATGCCTTTGCCACACTTTTAGCTCACCACCCCAAAGACAGTTGCCACTTGCGCTCAACCTGTCAATCAAATCAGTTCAAATGCATGCACACCTAGGGAGCGACCATTGAAAAATGCAATGTGGCAGGGAGCTGTGGACAAAACCAGGCTTGGAGTTTTGCCTTCAAAAACACCCAAGCTTATCAGGTTAGGCCAGGAAACACTGCCCTAGTGATGACTACCGCCGTGCAGAGGTGTGAGCAAATGACTATTCGCACAGTTTCAAGGGAGGGTCCTGAGGACAATCTGTAACCAGAAGAGAAGATTGGAGCTGAGCAGCCTGGGAAACTTGTGCAAGAGGAAGAATTTGTTGAGGACTGTTTTTGAAAAGCTCAGAGTATTTCAGAAGTTAGAAACTGGGAAAAGGCACAGCGCTGGAGACATCTAAGCCAATGGGAAGGCAGCGGTGAGAACAGAGGCAGGAGGCTCTAAGTCAATGGGAAGGCAGCGGTGAGGAGCGAGGCAGGTGGCTCTTGGCGGTTCTCCAGTCTAATCTCAATTCCTAGCATTTGATCAAAACAAATATCTAGAATTCTATGTAATGGAAGTTTCTGGAGTGTGATATTAAAGTTGAAATTATTTGGAAACCTAGAGAAATTGTAGCATGGAGAAAAACCATGATAAGATGCCAATGCCAAGATGATACACACACAAATGCAAGAAATAAGGGCAGACATCCTTGAAATACGAAGAGCCAGAAAATCTCAATAAAGGAATTGAAGATGTTAAGAAGAAATAAAGGGAAAATTTACAAATAAAAATATAAAACCTAGGAAATGTACTTAATCGATTCTCTCTCTCTCTCTCTCTCTCTCTCTCTCTCTCTCTCTCTCTCTGTATGTGTATGTGTGTGTGTGTGTGTGTGTGTGTGTGTGTGTTTGCACGCACATGCGCATGCGTGTGTGAGAGTGCATGTAGTGTTTGAGTTTATGGTTGTGCATGGCATGCATGCAGGTGACGGGGTAGGCCGACAGAGTGCAGCAGAGCCTCTGGAACAGGAGTTACAGGTGGTTGTTGGCTGACTGAGCCAGGTGCTGGGAACCGAACCCGGGCCCACTGCAAGAGCAGCAAGCGATCTTGACTGCTGAGCCCTGGGAAAGGGGATTTAAAAAAGGAACTTCAGGGAACCTATGGAACAGCACCATGAAGCCTAGTATCAATGTCACCAAAGATCTCTGATGGGCGGCTAGAAGGAAGCAGAGGGAATTATTAATTTTTTAAATTTTATTTTATTCTTAATTTACTTTATACACTTCATATTCCATTCCCTGCCCCCTCCCATCTACCCTCCGACCACTCCACATCCCATACCTCCTCCCCACCCCACACCGTCTCCATGTGGATGTCCCCACCCTCCACCCCATCTGACCTCTAAACTCCCTGGGGGCTTCCAGTTTCTTGAGGATTAGGTGCATCATCTCTGAATAAACACAGACCCGGCAGTCCTCTACTGTATGTGTGTTGGAGGCCTCATATCAGCTGGTGTATGCCGGCTGTTTGGTGGTCCAGTGTCTGAGAGATCCACATTAATTAAAACCTACAGGGTCGCCCTTCTCCTCAGCTTCTTTCAGCCTTCCCTGATTCAACAACAGGGGTCAGCTGCTTCTGTCCATTGGTTGGGTGCAAATATCTGCATCTGACTCTTTCAGCTGCTTATTGGGTCTTTCGGAGAACAGTCATAGGTCCCTTTTTGTGAGCGCTCCATAGCCTTAGTAATAGTGTCAGGCCTTGGGACCAAAAAATTATTTAGAAAAATAACAGTGACATTTTCCAAATTTGACTGAAAGTTGAGTCGTCCTCCATAGAAAACCACAAAGAACTCAATGTCCGGATTAATTATAAAGAAAACGTTCAAGGTGAAGACAAAGGAAAGCAAAGTCAGTCACTGGGGAAAGACACATTACTTATAAACAAGCCACAGTTCCAACAAGTGCAGAATGCCTGCTGGAACTATATATGGCAGATGTCAGAGAAACAGTTTCTAAATGTAAGAAAGGAAAGCCAGATGCTTATACCCAGGAAAAAATAAGATAAAGTAAACATATTTCCAGATAAAGAAAAACAAAAAAGATAATAGATTTGTTTAAAAAAAAAAAAAAAGCTGGCCAGAGGGGCCAGAGGAAGCCCTACTAGAAGACCAATAGGAAAACTAAGGCATCAAGGACAAAGGCATATTGGGTGAGGGAAAAGGACTGAAGCCCCGAGGGCCTGCAGAAGAAAGAATGTGAACAGGCAACCTCAGGAAACAGGAGGTTGGGGGATCTCCCAGAATGCACCAGAGACCAGGGAGGTGAGAGACTCCCAGGACTCATAGAGAGGGACCTTTGATGAAATGTCTGACAGTAAGGAGAGGGAACTTATAGAGCCCACCTCCAGCAGGAAGACATCAAGTGAGGGATGGGGTTGCCACCCCACAGTCACATCTCTGACCCATAATTGTTTCTTTCTGAAAGAATTACAGGGGCAAAAATGGAGAGGAGCCTGAGGAAAAGAAGGTCTAGAGACAGGCCCAATGTGGGATCCAGGTCAAGGGGAGGTCCCAAGGCCTGACACCATGACTGAGACTATGGGGTGCTCACAAAAAGGGATCTATCATGACTGCCCTCCGAAAGACCCAACAAGCAGCTGAAAGAGTCAGATGCAGATATTTGCAACCAACCAATGGATAGAAGCAGCTGACCCCTGTTGTTGAATTAGGGAAGGATAAAAGAATTTGAGGAGAAGGGCAAGCCTATAAAAACACCAGCAGTCTTAATTAATCTGGATCTCCAAGATCTTTCAAACACTGGACCACCAAACAGCTGGCATACACCTGCTGATACGAGGCCCCCAACACATACAGTAGAGGACTTCCAGGTCGGTGTCATTCAGAGATGATGCACCTAACCCTCAAGAGACTGGAGGCCCCAGGGAGTTTAGTGGTCAGATGGGGTGGAGGGTGGGGACATCCATGTGGAGACAGGGTGTGGTGGAGAGGAGGTGTGGGATGTGGAACAGTTGGAGGGTGGGAAGGGCAGGGCAGGGAATGGAATATGGAGTGTAAAAAATGAATTACAAATAAAATTAAAATTTAAAGAAAAGAACAAAGGCATATACCCGGGCATATCAAAGAAATGAACATTTTTTTTTCTGAGTTCTTTAAGATGTATTTGACTATCAAAAACAAGAACTGAGGAAATATTTAGACGTGAACAAAAGTGAATCTTTAACATGTCAAAATTTGTGAATGTGCAGAGTATGGTGGTGCACGCTGTAATCCCAGCATTCAGGAGGCTCAGGTAGGAGCATGAATTCCAAGCCAGCCTGGGCTACATGGTGAGACCTTGCCTCAGGAAACAAAACATGCAAACAAATCCATGTGTATTGTCTTAAAGAAAGATTTGCAGCGTTAAGTGTTTCTACATTGGCTAAGAAGCAATTCTTCAAGTCAACAATCTACACTTCCACTTTAGAAACTAGAGACAGAGCTCAAAATAAAGGAAGAAAAAGGGCAGCGTAAAGTCAGTGACATAGGGAATAGGAAGCCAAGAGAGAAAAACTCATAAAAGCAAAGCTTCATAAAACTGGCAAAGCTTCAGGCAGACAGAAAGAAGGAAGGTAGGGAGGGGGTGAGGGGGAATGAGAATAATAATAAAGGAATATCATGAACAACATTGTAGTGGCTTGAATATACTTGACCCAGGGAGTGGCACTATTAGAAGGTGTGGCCTTGTTGGAATAGGTGTGGCCTTGTTGGAAGAAGTGTGTGTTACTGTAGGAGTATACTTTGAGACCCCCTCCTTCTCAACTTCCTGGAAGTCAGTCTTCTGTTTGCCTTTGGAACACTCAGCTCCTTCTCCAGCACCATGACTGCCTAGATATTGCCATGCTTCCTGCCATGACGATAATGAACCGAACCTCAGAACCTGTAAGCCAGCCCCAACTAAATGTCCTTTATAAGAGTTGCCTTGGTCATGGTGTCTCTTCACAGTCATGGAAACAACCCTAACTAAGATAAACACTGTAGGAGAAATTTTCACTATCTTAGATGACATGTGTCCTTTTCTCAAAACCACAAACTATAAAACTCAGAAAAGAAGAAACAGATAAACATGTATGCAATCAATGTCATTGTTTAAATTTTTCCTGAGAAAAATCAGCCCCAGGTAGTTTCGGTAGCAAATTGCCTAATGTTTAAAAGAGAAATGACCACATTTCTCCTCAGAAAGAGAGGAGGGAAGAGAGAAAGGAAGTTCTAGAAAACAGAAGAGGGGCAGCACTTCCTAGCTTGTTTTAGGGGAGGCACTGTTTTGATACCAAAACTAAACATGGTGCTAGACTAGAAATGAGACTAAGAAGCCTCATGGGCGACATTCAAAATCCCCAACAAGATGTTAGCAAATTTCACCTCGCTGTACATAAAAGCAATAATATAGAACGCAATGTTGGCTCAATATTTGTAAATCGTTGAACATAATTCCATATTAATATCAAAAGTTAGCATTAATGAAAAAAAAAAAAAGACCAGAGGGAGATGATGCAGGGTCAAGTGTGTTTGCTGTACAAGCTGGGAGACCTGAGTTCAATGTCAAAATTCCCTGTAGAGGGAGAAAATAGACTCCTGAATACTGTTCTCTGATTCCACACATATGTATGCACACACACACACACACACACACACACACACACACACACACACACACACAGCACATATGCATGCACACACACATCAATAAGAATGATAATAATATTAATAATAACAGTTAGAGGAAATTACAAAGCAAACAAGTAACACGGATGGTTTGCAAAGCAAAAATGTCTATGGACTTTTCATAAATCCAAAATATATGAAAAACTCTCAAGACTTGACAGAGATAAAATGGACAAGAGATTTGAACAGACATTTACCAACGTAGATATATTAACAGCTCAAAAGCACATGGGGCAATGCCTGATACCCTTACTACTCAAGGGAATGTAACTCAGGCCTACCTGAGCGACCTTCTGAGCGATTGAAACTGAAAGTTTTGGCAATTTCTGTGCAATGCAAGCCTTGGCCAACGCTGAGCAACTGGGACCTTCGATTCACTGCACGAAGGGATGCAAAATAGTAGTCACTTTGGCAACTGTTTTGGGACTTCCTTAAGTGTTAATTTTACACTCACTATTCCTAGGTAAATACACAAGAAAAACAAAAATATGTCCACAGAAAATTTGTATACAAAAACCCATAACAGAAGATTTTTAATAGTAAAATCAAACACAAAAACCCAGTAAGAACACAAATATCTGTGTTGCTAAAGTCCCTTCCTTGGAGGATACATAAGCATTGTTTCCCCCTCTCTTAAGGTCCCAACTGCAAACTGAAACACGAATCCATCAAAGTTTACTCTGGGAAACCAATGCGCTTACTGGGTTTCCTTACAGAGCGTAGGTGAGGAACTACTTACTGGAGTGTATGCAGATGCTCCCGGCCAAAGGCCACACTGGGAAGTCCTTATCCAGCAGGGATAATTGTAGGCTTAGTTTTTTTTTTTTTTTCAAAACCTACTTTATTAAGGGTTTGTTGTTTTTTTTTTTAAACGCTTCATCCTCCCACCAACCAAAGGGAGCAGAAGATAGTTAATAGGTCCAGGGGAATGTGAACCTGTTTAGAAGTAATTTTTTGGAAGATGATCTCAATCTTCATTGTAAGGATCTCAGCAGTCCAGTCCAGAACATCAAATACAAATCAGTGGCAGCATTCCAGTCCAGTTGGCAATCACCAAACAGGAATCAGTAGTTGCGGTTCAATCCAGAAGAAACAGCTGAATCGGCGTGAGTACTATTGCCCGTGCCACAGACTACTCGCCCGCCTGACCCTACCTGCTCTTGGGAGTTGGATGTGTGTGTGAGGTGGCACAGACAGAAAAGACAAGACAGAAATGAGGTCCATGCACCCACCTTCGCAGGACCCACAACATAAGCCACTAAGGGACCAACTCATTGAAGAAGTAACTGAAGGGGGGCACAACGGCACGACAGCAGCACCTCCAGGAGAAGAAGAGCAAGTCAGGTTGAACCACAAGCAACAGGCAAAAAAACGAGCCCCCAGAAAATGTTGTTTGCAAGCAGCCACAAAAAAAATGAGGACGATGTAGTCCATTGGCCATACTGGGTGCCAGAAGTTTCCTGTGTCCTTGACTGCTCACCCACCTGACTTACCTGCCCTTGAGCAGGTAAGAAAAGCTGCAGCTCTCAGAACACTGCTACAAGCCCCTCTAATACCCTTTACCCATGCCCCCATTGTTCCCAAGACAGCAGCTCTTCTAAACAGCAGTTCCTGATTGGCTGGCATTGTCTGCATCAGCAGTCCTTGGTCTCTCAGGCAGTCCTCATTCAGGTCCTTCTGTCGGAGATGCTTTTTATGGCTGTGTGGCCCCAGCATTTACATAGAGGTGTCCCCATTCCTGCTACAGAGTCTGAGGAAGTGGCCAGAAACAGCCAGAATACCACGAGAAGCTCTCTCTCTCTCTCTCTCTCTCTCTCTCTCTCTCTCTCTCTCT
>NC_034601.1:32714314-32763853 GCF_900095145.1 Mus pahari
CAGGTGGATTTCTGAGTTCGAGGCCAGCCTGGTCTACAAAGTGAGTTCCAGGACAGCCAGGGCTATACAGAGAAACCCTGTCTTGAAAAAACAAAAAAAAAAAACAAAAAAAAAAAAAAAGAAAGGTCAGACCTGTACTACAGTCAGCCATCCAGTAAGCGGGATAAACAAAAGATACCAAAAGTCTATGCAGAAAAGGAAACCTGTTATCACAGTGGTGGTGACGGTCTGAGGGGCTGTGGATACCTTGAGGATGTTAGGCAGGATTCTAGCCCCGAGCTACTTTCCCCGCCCACTCACTACTTTAAAGACTGAACTGCCAAGGGATCCCAGAAGCTGAATGCTAACTGAGAGAAACCAGTCACAGAAGGCGGGAGCCTACCGCCTCGTGAAGAGAAGCTCTGAAAGTGGCAAGATGGCAGCCCCTTGCACCTCAGCTCAGTGGTTCCCTGAGGCAAGGACAGGCCAGTAAGAGATGGAGCAGGAAGGAGTGCATCCATCCCGTGGACACAAACTTACACACTGAGTGATGAGGAATCAGTGAGCCTCGCTGATGGGGAGGTGGCTACGAGACTAGGCGAACACCCGCAAACGCATCAGATTTCACATTTATCATGGGTGAATTTTGCTTTAGGCAAGTCATCCTATAGTACAGATGTTAAAAGGTTAAGTTTAAGGCGTTCTCAGACAAATGAAACCCCAAAGGAGCCAATACCAACGGCAGAGACCCGGAGGAAGCACGAAGGGAGTCGTTCAGGCAGAAGAAGGGTCTCGGGAGCAGCCTCGAAAGGTAAGCACGTGACTTCGCATAGAAGCCAGCTGACTGTGACCGCCCTGTAAATCCAGTCTCTGGTGTTTTAGTAGTGGCAACTGTAAGAAGCGGGTGAAAACAGCAAGATCACTGCAGAGGACCTTGCTGTAGCCAAGAAGCAGGAAGCTCCGAATAGCTCATGGGAGATAAAGATGTAATGCATAGAAAAAAATACATATTGTTATCTCTATGGTAACTACAGAAAGAATTATGTAAAAATGTACATCCAAAAAGCTAATAAAGGAATAATAAAAATGCTTTCATAATCCAAAAAAAGGCAAAAAATGGGAAGAAAATGAACCACACCCAGGAGCAAGATGCTATGCTTAACCGTATCCTTGATTACTTTAAACATATCTGCAATCCAATGTAAAGACAAAAAAATCTGTCCGCCTGATTTAAAAGTAAGATCCACCTATATGTGTCTCTCCAGTTACACGTAACTGAAAGGTTAAAAATAAAAGGCTGATTTTCCAGTGCAGATAACGACATAATTTGGCATGGTACAATTAATATCAGCCGAAGTAGACATTGAGGTAAGACGGCTTCCTAGAGATGAAAAGAGACATCTCATAATCATGGAAATATATTTAAAATATCACCCCTATCATCCTTTCTCATGTTAAGTACTGTAATTATCTAATAATAGAATGGCAACCTTCTGGAAATATGATGGTTCCAAAATGTCTTGTCACTCAAATTTAAAAGCACGACAAAATGGATCTTTAAAAAAAAAAAATCATTGCCTGTTTATACATGGCCTTAGACTCCCCAGAGAGACACTCCTGACAATGTCAGGGCTGTTATTTGCTGATCATCAGAGGTCATATTCCTTCTAATATAATTAATATGTGAAAAAATACTCTTCATATCTGTCCTGTTTAATATGCAGCGTCTAGTTCCTCGTCATTGTCCTGACGGCTTTTGTGATGAGTCACACAGAGAGCATGATTTAGCTGGCTCTGCCAAAGTAAACCTGTCTCACTAGCTGTATGGGATAGTTTAGGGGCGGCGGCTGTGTCTTGATAGGAATTCAGCCTTTTAAAAGATAACCTTACTGTTGATTCCTGTTCAGCTTTTTTTTTTTCCTGGATGTGCATCCATCCCGTAATACATCCTTAAATAGAAAGTAATATAAGTAAAGTTATAGAATATTATACAAATGTCAGCTTGTTTTTTTTTTTCCCTCAGCTCTGAATGTCATCTTTCAGGAAACACATATGGCCCAGTGGCATGCTTCTGGTCCTAAAACCCTCTTCTTCTCTCAGTGAGCAGGAAGTAGAGGCCGAGACACTCCCAGCATTGAACCAAGCACTATCTGAATGGAACACTGAAGGAGAATCAGGACATGTCTGTTTTTCAACAATTTTACTTAAATTAATAACAATGTGGAGGAGAATTCATTTCTAAGCCTTGAGGAGCTTCCAAGCTGGGCCAGCTCAAAAGCGGGATAAATTCATGGCACACTCAAACGGAAGCTCTGAGGAGATGTGAGCGCTGTGTGGGGCTCTCAGAGGAAAGGCGAGTTCTCAAGACCTAGAATAGATACTCTGTGTGAGGAGTACAGGCCAGTAAGAGATGGAGCAGGAAGGAGTTGCAGGGAGCACTCACACTCAGGAGCCTCTGCCCTCTGACTTCCTGCCCAGAGTCCTTACCCACCAAAGACAACAGAAAGCAAAAGAAGGTGAGTTGGGCCAGCTCCCCTGGATACAAAGGACAATGGAGAAAAATGCAAAGGCAATAGAGGGACATAGGAACTACCTAGCACAGGACATCACTGCTACTGTCTAGAAGAGAGCTTTAGGCTGTGCTGCTGTCAACTGTGTACTATAGGGCTCTCCTCATACCACTGAACTTCTCAGAGCCATAGGGCCCGTTGATGCTCAAATGAGAGGGATGACCTCCTCTTCACAGACCCGCTGTAAGGATAAGGTTAGCAGGTGTAACATTTACCCAGGCGCTTGGCACACAGCGGGTGTTAGGTAAACCCCAAATTGCCTTTTCTCGGATATAAAAGTTATTCTCTGCTTGCCTCTTTTAACCAAAGTCGAGAAACCGTCCTTCTCTTTCAGTGTTGGCACACATTGGACAAATCCTCTTATTCCTGCAGGTCCTGGGGGAGTGTCAGGATAATCCCAATAACAGATACATTATAGAAATAATTGCCTTAAGTCAGGAAATTATTTAGGGAGAAAACATTTTTTTTTTTTCTCCTTCAGAAATGCTGCACATACCACAGGGACCAATTTGGCCTTCAACAAATACTCCGGCATAAATTCCCTCCGTTTACCAGAAGCTGCAGTTTATCTCCTAGGACAGTTAGATGTTGACATCAGCTGCTCCTGATCTGTTTCTTGCTGGTGATAGTATGCTCAGTGTGCAGGATGCTTTCATGGAATCCACAACATTTGGGGAAACTAAGAAGATTTGCTCTAAGCCAATTGCGCACCCCAAGGATTAGAGCAGTTTTTTATTGTGGAATCAGACACCAATTTGCAAACTTATTTCCCAGTTTTGATGGAAAGTCTTTAATGTATTCCCGTAACCACCTAATGTTGTATCCATTATTCCCCCCAGGCTGGAATGCTTTCTGATCTTCCCTTAGCCCAGAGTGGTTCCAATGATAATGGTTGTGCTGTTGTTTGGGTTTCCAGAAGAGTCTGGGCCATGGCCAGGCTGCAGACTTTCCCCAGGGGTGCTCTGATGATGGGGGTGGGGGTGGGAAATGGAGGTTATCAAGTACCATACTGAGAGAAGCTCATTGAGTGGCAAACATTCTTCCAGGTGCATCTCTTTCCACTGGACTAACTTCACAGCCATTGTGTGGACAAGGATAATTAGCCCCATGCTCTTATAATCTGCAAACTGACTATAAGAGATGCTCTGATGTTTGCCCAAGGCTGTCCAGCAATTCAAACTGATGCAAGGCTTGGGATGGCAGTCTTACAATTCTTCTAAAGCATTTGTCCAAGGATAAAAAGTAGATTTATGTACTTAATCTCTTACACCCAGCTGCTAACTGTGTGCTGTTTGCAAAAGAACAAAACCTACCAGACTTTTAACATTAAACAATCAAACAAACAAACAAACAATAAAAGCGAACAGACGTAAGTGTGGGGAGTGGATGAAGTCCTCAGTGAATGGGTATTATTATTAGTGCGAGTATGAGTATGACCCTGTTAAAGACTCATGAGAATGGCGTGAATTCCTGGATTAGGCTCAGAGAAATGGCAGACTTTCCCCGGTCTGTGCAGGTGATGACAGTGTGTGTGCGCAGAAAGTATGAACCATAGCTTCCTCCTCCCCAATGTCTGCAGCCTGAGAGTGATCCCTGATAGACCTCCTCCTGAGATTAAGTCTGCCCCCTAGTTCAGCTGTGTACAATAAACTCAACTCTTCTAATCAGATGTATAAGAAAAACCCACTGAGTTTCTGGGCTGCTGATTAGTCTCCATCAGAGCTCATTGCCCACCCAATCCCAACTTCTGATTCAGTAGCAGTGTCAATAGCCTCTGACTGTACATTTTCCAGGTGGTAAATGGTACCTTGTAGCTGGTCCATAGGTCATGATTTGAGAAGCGTCATCCTGAACACATAATGGTACCAAAGATATCAGGTGATTCCATCACATCCAGGAAGAACAAGGGTAGCCTTGGACAGTCACCATCATGTTCCCTATGGCAGAGCTTCCTTTTCTTTCAACAGTAGGAATCTCTCAGAGCAGAAATCTCTTTTTATGGAAGGCAAGAAAGGTATAAAGAACTTTCTCATGGCATCTAAAGTCAACCCAACTGCATGCTCTTTCTCCGTTTATGTTCCTTCCTTGGGGTGGGGGATCAATAGCGAATTACTTGGCTTGCCTTCTTTGAAACAGGATGCTATCTGCTGATTCAACCTTGGTACATTTAGAGTTTTCTTTTAATTACCTTGCCTTCCCTGATCAATAACTACATTTTCCCATGCTGGTTGCATTCCCGTTTTATTTTGCTTGGTTTGCAATGGGATTGATTTCTGCTAAGTCTCAGTCGTCCAACCCAGTGCTCTGGACCTTTGCAGCGCTCCATCCTCCTCGCCAATGCAGTTGCTTGGGCACTTTCTTGTACTTTCCAGTGAGATGGCAGAAGGACAAGCAGGGAGACCCTTGTGTACGGCTTTATTTCCAGGCCGTGACCATGGTAGGTGTTCAATAAAAGTTGTCTGGACACTTGTAGTAGTTTTGATTCAGATATAGCTCAATTGATTAAAAAATTAATTCAAATAAGTAAAACTCATGCTCTTTGGAGTAGAGTTCTGAGTTATGGCTTCACTACAGTGCAGTGGTAAACATGGATGCAGAAGCATTTCCTAGAGTCCTTCAGGAATACACTTGAGTGGTACAATTAAATTACATGGTAATTCTATTTTCAATCTCTCTGAGGAAGCTCCTCATTGATTTCCATAGTGGTTGCACCAGTTTAGAGTTCATTAGTCGTGAGTTAAGGGACCTCTTTGTACACATCTTCCTAGCATTCGTTGTTTCTTTTCTCAGTGATAGCCATTATGTAGTGAAATGTAATCTCAAAACACATTACAACTTTTTCTGATCACCCCACCTTTCTCTCTCTCTCTCCCATCCTCTCTCATCATTTTCTTTTTACCAAGCCACCATGAGGCAGCTCCTAGTATGCCATTTTACTCCAAACGTTTACAAGTTTTATAGTTTCACATCTTATGTTTAGTCCCCTGAGCAAACTATGTCATTTTGGGGTATGGCTTGAGGTTCATTTTCATGTATAAGGACATTCAGCTGTCCAATTATGTCTGTACCATTTGTTGGAAAGGGTGTTCTTTCACCTTTGAATTGCGTTTGTACTTTTACAAATTCAAGTGACAGTATTTGTGTGTATTATTTTTAGAGTCTATTTTGTTTCACTCACGTATGTTCTTTTTTGCTAAAACCATACAGTTTTGATTACTATAGCTTTTTAGTATGTCTTGAAGCCAAGGAATAGCAATCTTCTGACATTGTTATTCTTTTATAGATTATTTTGACTATTTAAATTTGTTTTCCTTTTTGAATAAATTTTGAATTCAGCTTGTGGCGATCTACAAAATCTCCTACTCTTGGTCAATTTTTTTTTTTTTTTTGGTTTGTTTTTGTTTTTCAAGACAGGGTTTCTCTGTATAGCCCTAACTGTCCTGGAACTCACTTTGTAGACCAGGCTGGCCTCGAACTCAGAAATTTGCCTGCCTCTGCCTCCCCAGTGCTGGGATTAAAGGCGTGCACCACCACGCCCGGCTGGTCAATTCTTAATTTGTACTATTTTGGCTAGCCACAGTTCTTAAATTTTAATGCATTTAGGATTTATGAGTGCATGTTCCTGGGCTCAGCTGTGAATATTATGACTTAGTAGTTCTTGAAGTGACGACTCCATTTTAAAGACTGTTCCTGAAGTGATCTGATATGGAGGGTGTACTGGCTGGTTTTGTGTATCAACTTGACACAGGCTGGAGTTTTCACAGAGAAAGGAGCTTCAGTTAAGGAAATGCCTCCATGAGATCCAGCTGTGGGGCATTTTCTCAATTAGTGAGCAAGGGTGGGAGGGCCCATTGTGGGTGGTGCCATCCCTGGGCTGGTAGTCTTGGGTTTTATAAGAAAGTAAGCTGAGCAAGCCAGGAGAAACAAGCCAGTAAGTAATATCCCTCCATGGTCTCTGCATCAGCTCCTGTATCCTGACCTGCTTGAGTTCCAGTCCTGACCTCCTTTGGTGATAAACAGCAACTTGGAAGTGTAAGCTGAATAAATCCTTTCTTCTCCAACTTACATCTTGGTCATGATGTTTGTGCAGGAATAGAAACCCTAAGACAGGTGGTCACAGAACATAAGTTGAAAAACTTGACCCCCTCAGTGTTTTGGAATGCCCCTAGCATGTAAGACCACTTATAAACTTGCCATTGATGGATGGACATAGCATTAGGCATGGTTATTTCTAAAGGCTGGCAAAATATGCCTCATAATAGAATGGCAAATAAAGTCTGTCCAAACAGTGCTGGTACACAAAACAGAAACTCATAGATGACCAATTGCCCCAATGTAGACCGTGGGAAAAAATGGTGTAGATTTCAATTTCCCATGGAAACCATCTGATAGTTATCCTTATGGATCAATTTTCTTAAACTAAGGGCATTTAAGTTAAACCATCCTCAAACAAAAATTATTGAAGAGATTAACAAGGTAGAGGGGAGGGAGGGAGGAAGAGAAAGAGTGAGAAACGTTAATCAAATGACTAAGTTCTCTAGAGAAAGATCAGATTAATGAGCATAAATGTTAACCTTGTTTTCTACTGAAATATGGATTGACCAGCTTGCGTGGGGAAATTAAACATTCCTTTTAATTTAATTTTCTGGGTAGTGGGAGATGGAAGGTTAACCAAATAAACTTTGCAGGAAAAAAAAATATCTCTCTAAAATAGTTTAGTTGCTTTCCATCTTAATTTATTACTAAGTGTTCATCACTCTGCTTGTTTCCTAAGGGTAGAAAACAACAATTTAGAAAAGAGGAAAGTGAATTAAGAGGCTGCTTTCAAGTTCCGGGCCAAGAGGCTCTTGAAATAGTCTTGGCAAACAGGTGGGAAGAAAGAGATTAATTTTTGTAGATTGGTGGCGGGGATCCATTGAGGTATGAATTGTTCTGCAAAGAGGTCAAGTCTCCTCAGAATGATGAATAAGAGCGTAGCAACATCCAGTGTGAAACAACCCACGGAATTCAAAGAACCTTCTCCTGGTCACAGAATCAGCCAGGGACTGGAGTATGGCAGTTCTAGCTACCCATGGGGAAGACAGTGGGAGATTCGGCCTACCAAAAACTCGTCTTTGGCTTAGATTGTATCTACTTGCCCCAGAGAGGTAACCAACAACAGACCAAAGTAAGGGTACCACCAGAGTCCAGATTGGTAAACCAAGGAATTGGTTGGGGGTTACTTACAGCAGTATGGACAATGGGTTACTTACAGAAGCAGAAATGAAAAGATGGCTACATCACCAAAGTCCACCCCAGACATGGGTGACAGCTCACAAGGCTGGGAACCTGAAACAACGCACTGCATGGCCTGCAGGGAACTCAGCTGGTTTAAGAGTGTCTCCTTCAGACCGCTTGCATAGTCTGAGCCCCTTCTGAGCAGTACAGCTGGTCTCTGCTTCTTCTAGGCAGCCTGGCTGGTCTGAGAATCTTTTAGATTGGCTAGTCTCTATCTTTCAGGTTGTTCGGATGGTTGGAGAGGGTCTAAGTCCTTTGCACCAATGTATGCATGGGGAGGGAAGGACCTAGCAAATCTGGTCAGTTTCAGGGACTTCCTGGATCTGTTTTGAGTCCTTTCTTTCTTGAGTTTAAAAAGCTTCCCAGCAAGATCAAATGTTTTACATCCTCACAGACTATGCTATTGTTTCATCTCCCCTTTAGCATCCTGGGTCTTAACAATCTTCCCTCCCCCCCCCCCCAATGGGAGGTTTTAGTGTAAGAGGAAACTAACAACCTGGCTTCACTACCTACATGACCTTACAAATGTCACCATGTTTCCCTGTTTCCCACTATCACTATCTGCAAGATAGAGAAAATAGCACCTCCCTCATTACTGTGGAGTAGATTGGGTTAATGTATAATTGTGATATGCTCAGGCCAGTCTCTGGATGCTCATCACTACTTAAATGTTAGTTACTGCAACTAGTAAAGCTCTTTATGAGGAAAGACTTGAAACCTAGAAAGTGTCTGAGGGTGATGTAGGAGTATAGACAGTGCAGACACCAAAGTATGTACCATTTGCATCTCTCCACAAGGAAAGGGGCTCATGTGTCCATCAGCTGTCAGGATCCGCATCAGCTTTCAAGACCAGGCCATGCCATTTCCAGCAGTCCACAGTAGACATGGAAAGGCCTGGCCATTCCTGCTATAAGCTCCAAACTCTCCCCTGGATTAGCTAAGTCCTTGTTAGACCTTCAGCATGGTTGGCAGTTCTGTATCCCCCTTGTACTTTCTCTTCACTAATGTCAGATACAAAATAGGTTTGAAAATTTTCTTTGCCCTAGCCTGCTTCCTCCTCCCCTTGACGCTAACTCTTGATCTGTAAATATTTCTTGTCATGTTCCCAGAAGGCCAAAGTGACACACGGGGCTCATGGACACCCTTCCCTGAAGAACCAGTCCAAGGACTGAGCCTCCTGGGTCATCCCTGAGAAGAGGTGACTCTCTTGGAATCCCCTCAAACAGAGGACTCTGAACCGCTGATCAGGGACCGTTACAGGTGAGGGACAAATTGCACCAGTTTTCTTGGCTCTTCCAGATAAAAGCTATGAAGATTGTTGACATGCAAAGGTAGCTCAGAAGATGTGGCTCCTGTTTTCCTGACAAAGCAAAAAATTTCCTACATGTTAGGAAAATAATGGGGCAGGAAGGACAGGAGGGGGGTGGTTTGGAAGTGATAATAGGGCTTCCCACGAAGTCTGGAGGAAGGACAGAAGGAAGTTAAAAAGAAACTTCTAAATCCATAAGTGGGAGCTAACATAAGAGGCACAGAAGGAAGTTTCACACAGGGAGAAAGAGAAGCCTAGTTATTTTAAGAAAATAGCAGAGAGCTGGGCTGGCAGTAATTTACACGTCTTGATTGTTTATACTTCAGTGTGTAATATATAACGCAGGTTTGGTTGGTTGGTTGGTTTTTTTAAACAATTGGATTGTTTCAGGCTAAAACCCTAGCCTTTAAGAAGTAAGATCCAAGACAGAGATTTGCATATAGTAAATTTGTTAGGCGATGGCCTTGGGATGGAGATCCTTAGAGATGGAAGGGAAGAGGCAGAATTGAGCAGAGGAGGAAATAAAGTTTCCAGGAAGTTGAGGAATTGACTCTGCTGATCTGTCCTAAATCAAGGGCCACCTAGCCTAAACTCTCGTATGCACCAGTCAACTAACAGGTGAGGACTAGCTTTGGAGGCTGGGGGTACTCTCTCTCTCTACGTGACCATATCCAAAGAAACTGGCACCTACAGTCCAGCCTAGTGCCACTCAAGGTAACTCGAGGTCACTCAAGTTTATAAAAATTGCTTAGAGGAATAGGTTATGCACTGCAGCATTGACCAGACATATAAAAATGATTTATGTAAATAGAAAAATGAAATTGGTTTTATCAATTCAGTTGTGTGTATCTTACAATCTTAGACAGATCTGATGGGAAAAAAATGGTCTTTAGTACCACCGTGTGTCAAAACTAAACTATGGAATGCAGGCCAACAGCATGTGGAGAGAATTAAAGCAGAGCAAGGGAATGCTGGTATTTGTGGGGACACGCTATGAATTCGAGGCTAAGTAGAGATGCCGGGAGATGCCTTTGTAAGGCATGTGATAAAAATGTCACAAAGGAAATATGGAATATTAATGTGTTACTTCAACTCTTTAGACTTTAAATCACTACAATGGTCTTAGAATCTAATACATTCTGGACTTGCCTTCCTGATGATTCCATTTCTCAAAAGATTCAAGGGACAATCGTGAGCCTTGACAACCTGAGGACAGTCTCCTGAGGAGCAGCAGGTGGGGAGAACGGATTCCAAAAAATTATTCTCTAATCTTCACATACACTGTAGCATTTGTGCCCACTCAAACATGTGTATACACACAAGTATATACACACACACACATGCTTTAATAAAAAAAACTACTAGAAAAATTACTCCACATGCAGTTTTAATCAGCGGGTCTTGTTAGCAACATTTATACGATAGAAATTTACACTTCAGCAAACCCATGGAATCAGATGTAGTCCTTCCCTCCCTGAAGATGAACTCGGCTGTGTCATACCAGATTTTATAAGATTTTACGAGAGAGAGAGAGAGAGAGAGAGAGAGAGAGAGAGAGAGAGAGAGAGAGAGAAACTTGACTATAATAAGATGTCTGTTTGAAGCCTTCAGGAAATAAACTCACTAAAATACAAATATGACTCAAAGTCCAGACACAGTAAAAATAAATTTAATTTTAATTGTAAAGCTAAACAATTAAATGTTGTATATATAAGAGTCTATACAGAAGCCAAACTGATGTTCTGTGATGTTTTCTGATGAAATGACACACCCATAAAATGAGGGAGAGGACACAGCCCAAGGGGGTGAAAAACCAGCACTACAAATCCTCTAAAGAATGGGACAGAATGCAGAAGTCAAAAAGGGAGCAGAGGACCCCAGAAGGAGCTTTGACAACACTCACACAGCTTGAGGCAAGAGCATGAAGGGGCGGATAAGCTGCGGCTAGGCTCGGGAGAAGATCCTGTTAACTGGTAACACAGAGAACTCATTCAATCCTCTTTCTTCTCCAGCAAGGAACAGGAGCCTCAGGCTGGGTAGAGTAACTTACATAGCGCAGGGAGTAAATTGAAGTGAGGAGAGAGTCTGAGCGAAGTCAGTGCTCAGGCTTTGCAGACTGAATGAAAGATTACAGGCCTCAGAACCACAGCCTCCCCTCTCAGAGAAATTGAAACTGGGGCAGGCGCCAAGAATACAGATTGATTTTTTTTTTTTTTTTTTTTAAAGAAAATGAGTTTTGGAATTCATAGCATGAACTTAGCATTACTTTCTGCGGGGTTCTGAAAGGCGTATTAGAAGCTGACCACCAAGTTACATTACCTTCACTTCATTTTCTAGTAAGGCTAGAAGATGCAGGGAATGTGGAAACACTAGATGTAGCACATCCTTTGTTTGTATCAGTGCGGTGTTTCACAAAGACGCTTCTAATACCCGTTTGAACAAGATAGAGAGGCAGTGCTCAGTTGGCTTGCTGGTTAGGGACATCTGATAGAAAGAACTTTATTCAACCCTTTGTCAGCAGATCCATGTCCATCATAGGACAATGTCCCCAAAGCTATTCACAGCTCAAGACTGTTTTATAAGGGTATATAGAGGAGAATAAACTGTACAGTGGGTAGAGCTCCAAAGATAAGAACACGGAGCAGCATAGATTCCTAGCTGGAGGAAGTGGATCTGTGCCTAGGGAAATGCCCAGCTGTGGCACATTGCTATGGCCTTTTGGAAGACAGTTTTAGTAATAATTAAAAAGCAAATATATTTCTTCAAAGGGATCCAGCCTAGGGAAATGCCTCACATGTATCCAAAAATTTGAGAACAGGATTTTCATTACAACACTTTGTTAGTAATAAGTATTTTTTTAAAAAGCAGCTTTTCTTCTATCCGCAGAAAGTTAAATCCACTACAGGTTCTCCTTTCATTTCACTGGGGCCACATCCTTATAAACCTACCAAGTTGAAGATACCATGTCATGTCACAAAAACACTTTTTATAGCTAAATAGACATTATGGTGAGTGTGGCCTGCTTGTCTTCCTCTCAGTTAGCTGATCGGGAGCTGAAGCTCATCTGGAATCCTGACTACAGCTAAGGGGAAGGTCAAAACTCAAAACATGGGGCAGTGGTTTAAATGTGGCACACACTCATGGGTTTAAAAGTCCCCTTCCGGTGGTACTATTTTGGGTGATTTTTAACTTATGGAAGACTTAGGAGGTTGGGCCTTGCTGGAGGAAGTGGATCTGTGCAAGGAGAGTGTTGAGATTCACAGCCTGGCTGTGATCCTGCCCTGATTCTCTATGTCCTGGTCCATTAAGTTGTGAGAAAGCAACCCCACATCCCCACAGCCACAGCCACAAGCCATTCCCACTGCCGTGCCTTCCCTGCTGTAATGGACCATCCTGCCAAGCCATGAGCCAGAGTATATCACTCCAGCCTTCAACTGCTTCTTGCCAGAGATCTGGTCACAGTAATAAGAAAAGTAACCTACACACACGGTTTCACTAAGTGCTCAGCATATTCACACCATCCTAATCAGGGGACTGTAAATTTAGCCATCATACACCAGACATAAGCCATATATACACTTTTAAAGCAGAACACCATGCATTAGATAGAGGGATGAATGGTACGGGTATGTTATGACAGAGGAAGAATGTAGGGGCAATTCTGATGCTAAGGTCCTGTTCCCCAATTGGTTCTAGATCCGTCAGTAAAGAAAGCCATGGGGCAATTGCTGGGCAGAAGGCACAGATGAGACTTCCAGGTCTCAGGAGGAAAAGGCAAACACAAGGGAGGAGGGGAGGAGTTTCTGCCATGCTTTGGAGGGAGAAGAAGCCAGCAGCCATGTGAGGTCTCTGGACGAGCTGAGGCCTATGGCCACTAACACAGGCAGATAGTCAGGGATGTTTGGCAGGGGCTAGGTGGGAGGAGCCACTAAAGTTTAAGGCAGGTGGGAGGCGCGGAGATAAGAATATCATTTTCCAGGCAGGAGATAGTAGCACCCAGCAATTGTGTCCTAAGGCAAAGTTGAAAAGGAACAAACTATGTGTATGTAACTTTTGTCCAAGGATTCAAGAGGAGTTGGGTGGGGACTGGTAGTGTGGTCATTAGGTCCTCATGCCTGGTTTACTGACTCAACCATCTTCCCAGCTCTGAGACATTAGCGATGACATCAATTAAGACAGGCAGCAACATTTCACCAACTCCCAAGGACACTAAACTTTTATATAATTAAGGCCTACTCAGGATCAATTTGACAACAGCTAATGACTGAATAATAGAACCAGGGTGCAAATTATTTTAATAAATTAGACCTATGGGTTGCAAATGGTCAGAATAACTGAATAGGAGTGTGAATCTTATTTGCAGGTTTGAAAAGTGAAATTTGTTTTAAGTACAGGTTGTAAAAATTTGTTAGGTCATTACAGTGAAAGTTTTAGAAATTACTTATGATGTAAGTGCTACAAGGAGAGAAAGATTTCAACCAGTATTAAAATAAGGCTTGGGGTGCTGGAGAGATGGCTTAGCAGTCAAGAGCACTGGCTGTTCTTCCAGAGGACCCAGGTTCAATTCCCAGCACCTATAAGGCAGCTCACAACTGTCTGTAACTCCTATTCTGAGGGATCCAATATCTACTTACAGACATACATAATGGCAAAACACCAATATACATAAAAATTAAATGAATGAATTAATTTTTTTTAAGATATGAGTACACTTACCAAACATAGTCATGTACAAGACCACTGTTTCAAGCCAGAGAGCCAGTTAGAAACATTAGCGGCTGTAGCATGCAGGAACACATTCAGTGTCCCTAAACATCTATCTGTCAAATGCTGTGCAGCTTGGCATTTAATGAGATTTAATTAATTTTCACCATCGTCCACATTGAAGTTTAAGCTGTTTGAGAGCAGCCACTACACATAACATTTCTGAGAGGAACAGAAGCAAATTAAAGGCAGTTAGTAAACGTTAAAAGTAATGTGATTTTTAAGACTAAAGTAATGCCTTCTTATATTCGTCAGTCTGAAGCTTTGTAATTTCATTATTTAATTCCAAAAGGACAAATAGGGGCACGCCAAACCTCTACTGCTAGTTGACTTTATTTACTGTTACTTTATTATGAAAATTTGGGGTCGGGGAAGGTTTGGAGTGGAGATCAGAATCCAATAGAAATTTCCTTTGATTCATTGCTGGATTATATTAGTAAGAATTTCATACACAGAGTATTTTATGTTACACATGGCAGGAGTGGATAAGACATATGTTAGAATGTAAGAGGAAATTGTCCATCAATCAAAGAAACTAGAGGAAGCAGCTATTAAACAAGAAGCCAGTCAGAGTTTTATGAAGATTCAGATACATACCATTTTCCTCTGCATTAAAAAAAAAAAAAATCCACCCAAAGTGGTAATGTTGGCACTCTGTACCAAATGGAGGCAATGTGTCTATTTATATCTGTGGACAGGCAGGATAAATATTCATATCTGTGGACAGGCAGGGTAAATAGCTATCGTTTTGTGTTGTGTCTGTGAATCCATCTTCCTCAACATCTGGGCTTTCCTCAGAACTAGCCATCGTCCGAGGAGAGAGAGAGAGAGAGAGACAGAGACAGAGACAGAGACAGAGACACACAGAGAGAGACAGAGCGAGGGGTCTTAGTTTCCCTTGGTCTGAATGGCCCTCTAAATTCGGGATTTGGGGAATGTTTTCCTGATACATGTCGAGGATTGAGAAGAAATTTGTTCGTGCTGTCTCAAAATTAAATGTTAAAACCTTGACAACAGACTTTTCTTACAGTCACATTTAAAATGTGTCTTTTTCATTTAATACATTTAATCAGAGCCTCACGTTTCAGAAGAAAACCGTGTGTTTCAGCACTTTGATAGGTGAGATTAGAAAATTAGATCCAAGTGTGTATCATAGCAGGATGGATGTATCTTCCAGGAACCAAACAAGGTTTGGTAGTAGATGGAAATGGGGTCAGCGATCACAAGAGAGGAAAGTGGTCCAAGGATCCCTACTGGGACCCACTAGACCTGAAGGGCAAAAGGAAGGGTGGAGCGGTTGTCAGAACTCCAGCGGTGGGAAAGGATCACCCATCGGGGCCCTCTGTTCTGAGAAAACCATCTTGCATCCCATCCAGGTAGGGACTGGGGGATGCCCATGCCTTGCATCCCATCCAGGTAGGGACTGGGGGATGCCCATGCCTAGACTTCAGCTTGCTTCGGTCATCCTAACTCCTGGCAGTCTTACCCACTGCCCAAACCCACCCAAAGGCAGAGACCAAGGAAACCAGCGAATGCTGCCTTATACACAGCCTGGGGGGGACTGTGCGGGATGGAGATGGTAAGGAATGAGTTTAGAGAGGTGAATGGGACTGTCTGATGCAATAGACCATCTTACCCTAAATGCAACACCAGAATTGCCTCAATTACTTCATATCTTGGATAACTTTGACTTTTTAAGTATGATAAACACTGGAAAACTTGTTCATTACCTGGTACACCTGAACCCTTCGAGACTAAAGATGTCTCCTCATCTGCAGTTAGCATGTTAGGAGGTGAGCCAGATCCTACTGATTAGAGATAGCCAAACATAGCTTCTTGCTTGAAGGAGCAAGCTCTGCACAGGAGAATTCTCATGCAGCTGAGAGTGGAGAGGGAGCTGATTAACTTCCAGGTCCAGCAGACATCACGTCTTGAACTCCAGGACTCCGAGGTATTACCTATAGCAGCAATGGTGGTCATTCTGGTGATGGCGATTGTTTCAGTAAAGGCATATCTCTGTGAGTTCCTAGTTTACTCTAGTGCCCAGTGCTTGCAGCAGTAGTGACATACCTTTGTAGGCTGGGCCTAAAGTGTTGCAAGGGCAGAGGAAATAGATCAGTGGCAGAATACACTTTTAGAAACTCACCCTCAGTCTGGCTCTCTAGCCTTCTCAACAAGTTTTTGAGGCACACAAAGTTCCTGTGATAAATTGCTCTTCTGTTTAGTCAATTCGAGTCATATTTTAATTTAATGACCATTGGCCATTAAGTGTACAGTGTTTCTATGTTTGCAATTACTCTTAATTTTTCTTCTGTGTTTATCCAAACAGACAAGCGTCCTGATGAGTGCAGCTTTCCGTCTGGAGCAAGAAAAGCGGGTATGGTTTTTTGGTTTTTCGAGACAGGGAAAGCGGGTATGTGCATGTCAACGTTTTAAAACACATCGTAGATTAGAACTGAGAGCTTAAGAAACCTGGATGTGATTTGTTCTGTGATGTGCCTCCACTTTGTAAATAATTAACCATCAGAGTAGAAATCGTTTATCAAGCCTTCTACTTCTGTCACTTTTGATATATGCTATTGACAGCTTTGTTGCAGAAATACAAACCTAACAAACTCAATTGCACAAATCCTGCCTCGTATGTAACTTTGAAAAGGACTTTTAATTTCTCTTAGCAGCTCTTCCAAACCCAGAAATGAGGAAACTATAAATGCATGATCTTTGGTATTCCTTGAAACTATCAAGTCCTATGATTTTATATCTACCTTAGATCTCTAGAGAATGTATTTATCTGCTCCTGCACTTTAGTGACCACAGACATTGCAAATCAGTTTAGACCCAAAGCTCTTATTTCAGTGGAAATAAATGTATCTTTGATGGAAGTGTATACCCCATTCTATGTCAATGCAACATGTCATCTTCACTTTGTCAAGGTAAAATTCCCATTTAGTTCTTTAGTGTGGCAATTGATGGTCCAGGCACCAACTGATGGTCAAATTTGTTGCAGAAAACAATGCATAGCAAGTGAAGTTTTAAACATGGCTGCTGAATGTCTGATGAAATTCGACAGAATTTCACAGAGTCAGGGGTCAATCTCCAACACAGCAAAAATAAACACACACACACACACACACACACACACACACACACACCACGCGTGCATGCATGCACTGTGACCTTGCTGTTTGACCCCAGGTGCACAATGAATATGTAAACATAAAACATTACACTAAGGATGTTTGAAGAAAAAAAATAATTCACTATATCTACAAATGAGGGAGGAAATAAAAAAAAAAAACCCACAACAGAATACAAAATGATAACGTATGAAAGCCACAGACTTTAGCCTGGAATTAGTGGGGTTGCAAGTGGCTGGATGCTCCCTTGAACTGATAGAGACTTGAATTCAGGTCATTATTCTTAGCCAAAGACCATTTGAGCTATGACTCAGGGCAATCTGTGGCCTCACAGAGGTGAAAATAGACCTGGAACCAGGAAAAAGCATAAGCCACACGCCAGCTTACATGCAGACCTGAGATATCTGCAGCATCATAACTTAGTCTAGAGCAACTAAGGAAGAAGGAAGGAATTGTTTTGTCTCACAGTTCAAGGGTTCAGTATAAGAAGACAGAGAAATCAAAAGATGTGAGGCATCTAGTCACATCCAGTTGGTAGTCAGGAAGCAGAGAGCAACAAATGAATGTGTGTGTGTGTGTGTGTGTGTGTGTGTGTGTGTGTGTGTGTGTGTGTTTGTCTAGCTTTCTCTTTTTTAATGCATTCTATGACCCAGTTCCAGGGAGTAGGGCTACCCAGTTGTAGGATGGGTCTTTCTGATTCTGTTCAAGATAGACCTGGCCAGAGCCTAGAATAAGCCATGAAATCCCTCAATCATGTCCAAAGATTTGCCTCTCAGATGATTCTTGATTCTGACAGGTTGATAATGAGTATTAGCTATCACAAATCCTTAGCTTTTCAATACTGGGTTCCAAAATGACAGGATCCCACAGCCCAGAGCCCATTAGATTTAGAGAAACAGGGCCGGGCGTGGTGGCGCACGCCTTTAATCCCAGCACTTGGGAGGCAGAGGCAGGCGGATTTCTGAGTTCGAGGCCAGCCTGGTCTACAAAGTGAGTTCCAGGACAGCCAGAGCTATACAGAAAAACCCTGTCTCGAAAAAAAACATACACAAAACAACAACAACAACAACAAACCAAAAAAACCCCAGAGATTTAGAGAAACAGATATAAGGAGAGCAGAGAGGAAGGAAAGAAAGCAGGCCACAGACAAACCACAAAACAGTTTCCATTCCAAATAAGCTTGCAAATCAGAAGTAGGAAGCCTAAGCTTAAAATATACAGGCAGTAAACATGAAGTCAGAACATACATTCACTGCAAAAGGAAAGTAATTTTAATATAGTGTGACAAATTGCTTAAAATAAAAAAGCTCAAAGAGACAAGAGAATGAAAGTTATGGGGGAAAAGAAAAGAACTAGCCATTGTGGGGCAAAATAGTCATAATGAAGGGGGAAAGCAGATGAATACACAGCACAACCAACTGGAATGCTGGGAAGCAAAACTGTAGCCCCAGGTATTTTTATGATGCTCATAATTGGAATTATTTCTGGGTTCACTAAAGAGAAAACAGGTGATTTTGAGGGGTCCCAGGGAAGAGTTCACTCCTTATGCAACATAGAAAAAAAAAAAACAGTTCAAATAGTCAAGTTTTGTCCTACGCATATAGTATGCACTCTGGAAAAAAGAATGGAAAAGACCACAGAAAACCAACATAAAGCACTAAAAATAACAGCATCAGTCAAGAATTACTTCTGAGCCAAAGACAGGAAAGTGTGCATCGTAAATTCACTCTTGATTCCAAAAGACAAATAAGAACAAACACCATTGAGAACACTGTAAGGAGACAAAGAATAGAATACAAGGAGTAAAGTGAAATCTTAAGTGTGTCAGAAAGAAAGCACAGATTAACTTAGAAGGAACAAGAAGAGGGAGGAATGGAGAAAGAGGTGATGAAAGAAGAGGAGATAAGGGGGAGAAGGAAAAGGAAGATGAGGGAAGGGAGGAGGAGGGGAAGAAAGAGGAAGAAAGGGAGGAAGAGGGAAGGGAGGAGGAGGGAAGGGAGGAAGAGGGAAGAGGAGGACGGCTATAGGCTTCTCAGCAAGAATACTGAGTGCAACAAAACAATGGAGAAAACTTTTTCCCATGCACAGAAGGGATGAGCCAATGAAGAGTTATGTCTAGGTAAGCTATCATTTAAGTAATCATGACTAAGTAAGTTATCATGTAAGTAACCACAAAAGGTAACTGACATACATGACTAACTTTAGGACACACACTTGGAAGCTGCTTTGACTCAACAGCACTTGGGTAACTACACTGGTCAACTTTTGTCAACAAACTAAAGATGCCAGTGAGAAAGGAGTCTCAACAGAAAATTTGCTCCATCACAATGCCCTATGGGGATATCTGTAGGACATTTTCTTGATTGAAGGGGAAGGGCCTAGGCCATTATGTGTGATGTCATCCCTGGGCTGGTGGTTCTGGGCTCTATAAGAAAGCAGGCTAAGCAAGCCATAGGGAGTAAACCAGTAAGCAACACTTCCCATGACTTCTGCATCAGCTCCTTCCCCAGGTTCCACCTCTGTTTGAGTTCCTGTCCTGACTTCCTCCAATGATGGATTATGATCTGGAAGTATAAGCCGAATAAACCCTTTCCTCCCTAACTTGCTTTTTGGTCATGGTGTTTCATCACAGCAATAGAAATCTTAATTAAAACAATGACTGATAGACACTGGTGGGCCCAGGGCACTGTGGGTAGAATCACCCCTGGGCAGGTGGTCCTTGGGTGTATAAGAAAACAGGCTAAGTAAGCTATGGCGAGCAAGCCAGGTTGCAATGTTCCTCCACAGTCTCTGCTTCAGTTTCTGTCTCCAGGTTCCTGTTTGATTTCCTGGCTTGGCTTCCCTCAATGATGGGCAGTCACTTAGAAGTGTCAGCCAATAAACCCTCCCCTCTTCAAGCAGCTTGTGGCTGGTGTTTTATTGCAGGAACAGAAAGCAAATCTAGGAGAATGACTAAAAGCCAGGTGAAATCTTGGCATCATTGTCTTCTGTTTGTGTCCACACTTTGGCAGAAGGTATAAAGACTAAGTCTTTGTCCTTAACCTTTCCTTTCAAGTCACCCTAAATGAGGACAATTGTCCATGAAGGTGAGGCTCTTCTCTCAGCAATGAGAAAATTAACAATTTAACAACATATTCCACTGCCTTGCAGAATGAACCACCTTGTAGAATTACAGCTGAAACAGTGAAGTGTCAAAAATGTCTGGGACTACACCATTAACAGGACTACTCAATGATGCAGACTTCTTGCCTTGTATTTAAACCTGAAGCTCATGTTTAGTACCCAAAGTTAAGCTTGGGGTCATTAGAATACTTTATCTGTTCTTGTGTGGGAATGATGCTAGTAACCAGAGCTGCAGAGAGTTCATGGGTACAACAGCCATGTCATGTCTAACAGATGACATTTTATACACTCTACATCATTCTCTGACTCTTACATTCTTTCTGCTCTCCTCCTCTGTGATGTTGCCGGAGCCTTGGTGAAGCTGATAAAAGATGTCAGACTTACAGCTGAGCACTCGACAGTCACTTAATCTAAGTCCTTTGACAGTTATTCTGTATTAACTATTGCCCTCTGCAAAAAGAAGTTTCTGACCAAAGACTGAGAAAACTATTATCCTATGGATATAAATATAAATATGAATATTGAAAAGTTAGTTTGACAACATGATCAATTAACACAACATTAGTAGGCTTCCCCTAGAGCCTTCGGTTTCCAAGCCATGGGTTTTTGATCACGTTTACAATACCAGGTATGAACTTCTTCCTGTAGAGCTGGCCTCACATCCAATCAGAAAGTTGTCTGTTAGGCCATGACAGCTGTGCCACTATGAAGCCAGTAGGCATATATTTTTTTTGGCAAGTCAATATTATATGCATTAAGCTTTAGAGTCTTCAATTTTTGCAACCTGCATTGTTCTCTTAGAATATATGAGATACTAGATCACAGTTTCCTTAGAAACTTTGTTGCTGAAGCTGTTCTGGGACTGTTTCCTCAGACTGGATATGATCGTTGTTGTCTTGAAGCACAGCTGCTCTGATGGAGTGAGAAGGCGGCTGAAGCTCTGCCCCAACTCCTCAAGGACAAATAAGCAGTCAGCAAATACTGAGAGGAAGAGACTATGCGGGTGTAGCTGCCACCACCCTCCTGTAAGGAACCGCAATTGTTTGCAAAGCTGGTTGCTTAGCGCAATATCTTTGTTGTCATTGGCCTCTTTTTTCTGGGGAGAAGGGAGATAGAATCCTGGGAAAAAGCCAAGCAAGGAAAGCATTGCATTGTTCTAATAGGATTCCATTTTGACAATGTATCGTCACTTCTTTATCCAATTCCCTACTTTAGGGCAATTTGACTGGCTCAAACTTTCACGGTAACAAATGTTGCCAAAGCCATTCTTCTGCAATCCCAGTCTTCTGCTACATCTCAGCAATCTTCTAAAGTAATTTTAAAACACTTATTTTTGTTTCCTGAAGGCTGGAGGGACTAACTGAGGGAATCATTTTTGTGCCAATTTTCTTCTCAAGGTCTCTGAGCCGCCTTTCTGTTCAGGTTCCCAGCGGCATCAGTTACATGAATGCCTGCTGTTCTTGGGTAAGAACGCTCGCTCTGTGCTTGCTGTGCTTCCTAATGGGCAGGTTTGTGATCAGTGGACACTGGATTCCCATTGGAAATTCTAGAGCTAGTTTAACTGTTTCCTTCAAACCAGTTTTATAAACATTCCCTGACAAGACTCTCCCGTTGACTGTTAGATACAGCTGAAATCCATTTTGATGCATCTAACATGAGATCGGGAGCTGTTATTTTAAGACTTTCAATAGCTATGCCTATGGCATCCCAATGCCAATCCCCAGTCCTATTCATTAAGCCTTATCAGATCTGGGATATGTGTTTTAATTATACCCAGGTTTGACTCTGTAGAGTTCTGCAATACTCTTTTTGGAGAAACTTGAGAGTATCTTAACATACAGTGCAGTCCTACTTAGCATGAACCCAAAGCAAAGACGTCCTTGGCTTACAAACCATGGCTCTTACATTAACAGTCCCACTTAAATCCCAGCAGGCAGAAATGAAGTCACTCTGGATCAAAGCCCAAGAACACAGTGACCTCAGCACACAAAATCTCCAGTTAGGGAGGATTGCCTAATAGTCTCTCTTCACACAAAAAAGGGGGAATTCAAACCCTCTTGGACAATAGTGGAAGGGTTCACACTTGAATAACCAAAGCTGAACTGGTGGCAAGGGAAGGATGGGGTTTTCTTAATCTATATGTCCTAGCAGAATGATATATAAATATAGAATTGTTATAATCAATAAGGGTTTTTACAATTTTATTGACCTCTTAAAGGGGGTGCATATGAGTTTTAGCCAGATGACCCAATCACTCATAAAGTAGATTTGATCGATTAAAAGCAAATCTTTTCTGCGAGTAAGCAGCAGTCCTCTGCAATAACAAAAAATAGTCTATGGCTTATGGCAGGGACAACAGATCTTAAGATGTATCAGCTTTGCTGGCTGAAAATAAAACTGAAATGGGCAAACTCTCCAAGTCTAGGATGCCCAAGTCAATTTCCAATGTATTTAGTATCCTTGATTTCAGAAGAATTATTTCATAAAACAGCGGATCATAATCAGCTTTTAATAAGGTCAATTCAAGAGCAGTGGCACGGAACTTGTTATCTGTGGCACTTGCCGCAGTCTTGGCTTGTTTTCTCATAAACCTCTATCAGTCGATTTATAAAAGTCGGATAAGGTTAGGGCTGAGCTCATTAAATAGCTCACTGGAGTTCAGCCTCGGGATGCCAGAGAAAGAAAGAGCAGCCTTCAAGAGAGCTCAGAGAGAGGGACCTGGAGGATAAACAGAGTTCCTGTTGAGAGGGTGGGCGGGGGGGGGGGGGGGGCACAAGTCCTACCACACCCTCCTCATCCACAGCCATGCCAGAAAGGTGCTTGAGGAACAGTGACTGGCAGAGACCACCCCTCCCTCACTGTCTCTTTGTTACAATCATTAGGTGGCCTTCCAGAATCTATTTGGAGCTGGGAAGTTAGGGGAACCGCCTGGAGGGTCAGTGTCTGGGTACTGTTTTAGCTTCGGGGACAAAGCACAGGATCAGAACCTTATAAAGTGAGTCTGGGCTTATTGCCAAGACTTGGCAAGGCTAGAAGAATGGGGTTGTGCGTCTCTGGAATATAAATTGCCAGATGATAGGACCGCCTTCCCTGTGCCAGCATATAGGAGATGGGACCAAGGGCAGTTATACACCCATAGCAGTAATAAATGGCACAGATTCTTAGAGCTGACAACCCAGCTTGATATTCCTTTTCTCATTTATGTTCCAGGGAGTCTACCATACTCCTAAACACAGGTTCCTCAACTCAAGAGGATCGGCGGCTGAGAGAGGGAGAATGAGTGTGTGTGTGTGTGTGTGTGTGTGTGTGTGTGTGTGTGTGAGAGAGAGAGAGAGAGAGAGAGAGAGAGAGAGAGAGAGAGAGAACCGTCCCCCCCCCCAGCCTCAGGGCCCAGTAAATAAAGCCACAAGCAAAGAAGGCTGTGAGTGTGTGGTACTGTGGGGTTCACTGATCAGAAGGGTTCATTCTGTGAGCTCTGTTCTCTTTTGGGGACCCGGAGGGGGGGTTACAGGGACATAGAATCTGTAACTGATTCTGAAGAAAGGGAGACTTGAGAGATGTGTTGTTCTCATGAATCACTGATGAATAGGTGAGCTGTAAGCCCAGATGGAAAAGAGATGCCAAAAGCGTTAAGAAGCATTCGCCGCCTGCCAGCCTTCCTTCCCTTTGCAGGGAGACACATGATATTTCCAGAGGGAACTTTCCAGTCTAATAAAGCTACCTTTCCCAAACCCATGCGTCAGTCAAATGGATGATGTCTAAAATCAAACTCTCCCATACCTTGGTCTTCCAGTGCATGATTTATCGTTGGAAGGGCGTTCTGCTTTGGGAGAACGCTGCTTGGGTTTATAAGCACCCTGGGACTTGTAGAGTCTTACCTCGCCTTCAGTCTCACGGATCCTTGTATCGCTAACACAAACCTACCCCATCAGCAAAGGACAGCACCTCCTAGCGATCCACAGCATCCAAAGCCAATAGTTCTTCAGTGTTACTCTTTATAATGGGACTCGAGCAGTGCTCTGTTCTTATACCCACAGTGGGAGCCTGTGTCCTGGAAGCCTGGGACCCTGGATGCAGCAGCCCTGAGTCTAGCAGTCTGAGCTGTCTTGATCACCATCCCATTTGGAGAGACAAATGATGTGTCTTAGGGTTTCTATTGCTGTGATGTTACACTAGGACCAAAAGCAACTTGTAGAGAAAAGGGTTTATTTCATCTTACAGCTTGTACTCCATCATCCAGGGAAGTCAGGGCAGGAACTTGGAGGCAGGAGCTGATGCAGAGGCCGTGGAGGGATGCTGCTTACTTGCTTGCTCTTCCTGGCTTGCTCAGCCTGCTTCCCTTATAAAACTCAGAACCACCACCAGTCTATCACCAACAGCAACCTGAGCCCTCCAATATCAGAAAATTGCCCACAGGCCAATCTTGTTGGGGGCGTTTCCTCATTTGAGGCTCCTTCTTCCCAAGTGACTCTTGCTTGCGTTGACCTGAAACTAGCTAGCATAGTTGATATTGTAAGTATTCAAGAAGATAGTAGCATTCGCTGGTTTTTATCATTGTAAATGTCTGAATATCTCACAGCTGGAAGACAGCAGTACAAAATCATCTAGACAACCCTACAGCACACATTTCTTTCTTAGAGACAGTGAAACTGAGGCCAGTGCGAGGTGCCTCCTCAAGTCTACTCTCAGCCTAATAGCCCTGGGGGGATGTGGGGAAACATAGGTTCCATCAGAGATGCATCAGGAGTTCCACCAACCTTGGGGTTGAGCCTATAAGTTTGCTAAATGCTAACTTGAGATTTGGTAATGGGGGACCAAGAAGTGTTGGCAGTAGGATGGGCTTCAAGCAGCTCCCTTTCAGGGCTCTTAAACAGCTGGATCCCAGGGCAAACCTTCTCTAGGATGTTTTATAGTTCAAGCTGCCATCTTGGTCTTACATGCGTTTTGGCAAAGACCCAGCGCGGGGGTGGGGGAAAGACTTATCCAGACAAAAACAGAAAATGGAGGCAGGGAATAAAGGGCAAGGAAAGAGCAGAAACAATTTAAGCAAATGATAGTTAAAAAGAGGAAGGGGGATTGGAAAGGCAGTTTAGCTGGCAAGCTGTGTCTCCTATAAATTGTTTGCACTGTACTTTTTGAAACAAATTCTATTTTCTTTTTGGTTGGGATGTTAGGATTGAAGCCAGGGCCTTTGGTGTGCTGAGCATACTCCTTGGTCAGTGAAGTACACACCCGGCACTGTCCAAACCTATTAGCAACCTAATAGCTTTGCACTCGTAGGACGTGTCCTCTGTCGATTTTCATGGATGGAGATGTGAAGGGCAGGGACTGAGGTGTCCTTGCTCCCCAAACACCCAGTAAAACAGATTTCCCAGTCCTTCATCTGTCCTCTGGCCCTTAATTCACGAAAGCAGTTGCACTGCAATGTTATTCTGGGATTGTCCCGGCTCATGAGAACAATTGACAGGAACCAAGTATGAAACGTGAGAAGAAAGGAACTTTGGAGATTGCTAAAAACCAAGCTCCTCAGTTTCTCAATAATTCTAGGGACCAGCGCACAGTGCAGGGAGATGAAAAGGTTTTTGCAGACCACAAGGCTGTTCAGGGAAAGCTGAGACCCAGCACAGATGTTTTGATTTCTAGGCAGCCCACTCCCCAAGAGTCTTCCAGGACAGAGATTTCTTTCTTTGGTTTCTTTCTTCACACTTTACTCAAGGTAGTCTGAATTCCAAGTGGGTAAAATGGGACCCAAAGCACTGGTTCCTTTATTTTGGAGTGTTTTTATTATTATTATTATTATTATTATTATTATTATTTTAAATTATTCTTTCGATCTGTTAACCATAAAGAACTGAATTTAGTAAAGTACAGTGCAGTTTTCTATGCTCTACTCTAAGTGCAGCTGAAACCAATTAGATGCTAATCAATTTTACTCCATCTGATGCAGAGTGGAAAAAATGTCCCAGAAGTCTCTCCACCCAAGATGTTCTTGGCAACGGGTCTCTCACTGTAGCCCTCCCAGCTCTCTTAGTCATGTATTCTCAGGAAGGAGAGCCAGCCAAATCCCTTTAGACCCCAGCAGAGAACAGAATTCAGACCAGCTTTCTCCCCTGAAATAAAAGTGCATATTAGGGAAGAGGGAAAGACTGCAGATTTGAGGCCTATACAACTATGAGAATATCAAATATGGAAGCCCCATCCCAATTCCACTCTCTGAGGCTACCACAGGATCTTTATTGCTGATCCTCTCATGTCTGGCTCCCCACCACTACCCGCCCCCTTTCCAAGAGAAGCAAGGACCAAAGCAGACTTTCAAATCTGACAACTTAGGGTTTGGATTTGGGCTCTCTTATTTATTAAATATGGTGCTAAACAACTTGTTTAACCACTGTAAGCCCCAATTTATTATAAAATGAAATAATAATAATAATGTTACCTTTAAATATTAAAAGATTCAAGAAACTTCCTGTATTAAATAACAACAATGGCTAACAATGACAGCTTGCTGACAAAGTTGCTTTTCAGAGTCCTCACGACAGATAAAATGTAAAAACACAAGGTACTGCATATGTTAATCATCTCTGTTTAATCATTCTACAAGATCTATGTATTTAAAAATCTTACATTATATACCACATTATATATTTATAGATAACACTTGAAGTGAATCTGATACATACGGTTAATCGACAGATGATTATGTTTTCTTAGTGTTACTCCTTTTAACGGTTCACCTATACTGGATGTTCAAGGCACTTCATTCATTTTCCTTTATCCTGGTTCAAATATGTTACTCTGTGTGTGTGTGTGTGTGTGTGTGTGTATGTGTGTGTGTGTGTGTGTATGTGGGTGGGTAGGTGGGTGGGTAGGTGGGTGGGTAGGTGGGTGGGTGCATGTCTGTGTGTGTCTGTGTGTTTGTGTGTCTGTGTGTTTGTGTGTCTGTGTCTCTGTCTGTCTGTCCTACAACTTGTATTAGGGAACCATGAATCTTCCGGTCTATTCCCTATGTACAGAATAAGGAACTTACCAGAGCTTGATGTACAGAGGAACAGTCAGTTGAAACTGAATCTAAAATTGAAGCAAAACTCAAGACAGCCTCTGGGGCATCCATAGTTCACTAAGTTGCAGTGTGTCTGTATATATTTTTGAAACAGTCACTAAGGAGTGAGTATACACCTCACATTCAACAGTACCTCACAAATGCCCGCGACATCTTTCCACATTCTCAGTCCTCATAGGGACAACAGGGTGGCTGAGTGGCTGTGAGCCACCACCCCTAACCTGTAGCCAAGGAATT
Source organism: Mus pahari (assembly GCF_900095145.1). Lineage (NCBI taxonomy): Eukaryota > Metazoa > Chordata > Mammalia > Rodentia > Muridae > Mus > Mus pahari. The sequence continues at coordinate 32,741,771 of NC_034601.1, forward strand.
GGAAAGAGGCAGGTATACCAATTGCTGGTCATCTTCGAGTGTTGATTGAAGCAAGTGTTTGGTGGTTGGGGTGAGACAGTCCCTTATTACACAGCCTAAGCCAGACTGGAACTCACTATATAACCAGGCTAAACTCAAGTTCTTCTGCCTCTGCCTTCTGGGTGTTTGGATTACAAACATGTACCACCATGTTCATGAAAAATTAGAACTATGTTCCCTAGCAACAAAGATACAGTGAAAATACCAGAATGTTACCATTCATGCTGGAGGACTGGTTCAGAAGTCCTTAGTCAAATGCAATGGAGGGGCAGGGAAAACAGCTGTCCAGAAAGGACTGGCATGCAAGCATGAAGACGTAAGATTGGCACCCACCAGCACCCATGTAAAATGCTAGGAATGAGCTGGAGAGGTAGCTTAGCCATTAGCAGCACTGGATCGTCTTCCAGAGGACCTGGGTTCACTTTCTAGCCACCATATGGCAGCTCACAAACTATCTGTAACTTTAGTTCCAGGTGATCCAACACCTTCACATACATATAAATGTAGGCAACACGCCGATTCACATAAAAAGAAATAAATAATTTTTTAAAAAGAAAGAAAGAAAAGCTGGGCATAGTGACATGCACTTGGACTTCCAGTGCTGGGAAATGGGAGACAATAAGATCTCTGTGGCTTGCTGGCCAGTCAGCCTAGATTAACTGGTGAGCCCCAAGTTCTACCGAGAGACCCTGCTTCAAAAACAAGGTGGACAGCTCCTGAGGGATAACATGCCTGAAGTGGATCCCAGGCTTCCTTGTACACACACACACACACACACACACACACACACACACACACGTTGTGGATGGGTCTGGTGCTGTTCTTGTGAACCAATCCCCTAATGAAAAAAGGAGCCAATCACTGGGCAAGTAGGAGGGACTTACGAGTTGGATGGAGGGAGAGAGGAAGCAGGAGAGAGTTAGGTCTTTCTGGATGGGGATAGCGTGAGGGTGAGGACAAGATGTAATTGCGAGTGTCTCCCTGTTTCAATGGTGGATCCATCAGGATTCACCACCAGAGGATTTAGATTTAATAAGGCTGACAAGTGAGGATTTTAGGTGCTGTGCCTAGCGATTGAGTTACCATTGTTTCTGAACTAATTTTGTGTTTGTTTTCCTTCAAGGGTTCAAGAGAGAAAGGTATGGCAGCTAAGCGTGGGTTTGCCTGAGATGCACCACAAAAGCCTTGGGGAACTTGAAGCACAGGTTTGGGTTGGTAGCAACCCACCAGTGGGAACTTAGCGAGCTGGGCAAAGACATTTCGGGAGCTCTGGGCCAGAGAGGCTCCATGAGATAAAAACAGGTCGGCCATTACTCACCAGTGCATGGTCAGCCAGGCCACCAGAGCAGAGTTGCCAGCACAGGTGCAGGAATATGCCAATCTTTTTTGAAAATATTTTCTGCAAAACACACACACACACACACACACACACACACACACACACACACACACACACCACACACACACACACACACACACACACACACACACACACACACACACATATATACAGGGGGAGGGGGAGGGGGAGAGGGAGAGAGGAGTCCTGGTTAGTTTTGTGGTTCACTTTCCTGATTCACATGAAATATGTTTTCAGAACAATATCAAAATTATTTCCCTTCCTCCTTTCTTCACCAAGGATCACTTGGTTCTGAAATTATAGCAAAAAAATTCAGTTGATTAAAATTTGCATTACAAAGAGCTAGGAACAACTTAAGTATTCACAGCATTGGTTCAAAAACTTGTGTAAGTTATCTATATTAAAGCAAACAGTTTGCCTCTAAGACATCAGTGTGTTGCTATCATCATTTTTAAATATGCTTATGAAATTCAAGTACTTATGAATTGTTATGTTTCTCATAAATAAGCTAATATATTCTAAAAATTCTGTTTGTAATAAAAACTTGTAACAGCCTCTGTTTAGTAACTAATTCCAATTTCTGTTTGTGCCACTTAAGCATTTTCCTGGCTTAATAGTGTTTTTCAATCAGTTTTTGAATGCACAAGTTATAAATATGGAATAAATATCAGCCAACAAACCCTAAAAATTTTAATACAAAAATTCTATGTAGAATTCAGACTTGGCAGCACAATGAACATGCATGGGGAAAAAAAGACCAAACTTATTTGCATCTTTGTATGTATTTATTATTTGATGTCACATTAGTTAGCAAAATAAATAAAAATAAAGGATATATGAGCCAAGTGTGGTGGTACATGTTTGTCATCCTAGCATTCAGGAGGCAGTGGCAGAGAATTGCTGTGAGTCTGAGCCCAGCCTCATTAGACAGTGAGTTCCAGTTCAGCTTAGGCCTAGCATAACAAGGGACTGTCTCCCCTTGCTGTGCAAAACCAGAGAGAGAGAGAGAGAGAGAGAGAGAGAGAGAGAGAGAGAGAGAGAGAGAGGAGAGAAAGGCAGAGAGACAGAAAGTAACACACAAAGACAGAGAGACAGAGAGAGAGACAGAAAGTAACACACACAGAGACAGAGAGAGAGACAGAGAAACAGAGAAGAAAAAATGAAAAGGAGAATGGAAGGAAAGGGAAAGGAAGGGTAGAGAAGGGGAGGGGAAGGAAGGGAAGGGAAGGGGGAAAGGAGAAGGGAGGGGGAGGGAGGGGGAGGGAAGGGAAGGGGGAAAGGAGAAGGGAGGGGGAGGGAGGAGGAGGGAAGGGAAGACTTAGTGCAATACTTCTTTGAACCTCAGTTAGAAACTTGCTGAGTTCTAGGATCACCTGGGAGACAGGCCTCTGGGCATGCCTGTGGAGACTGGGCCTGCCGACTGTGTGAACTGAGGTAAGAAGACTTCAAGCACAAGGTTGAAAAGGAGCGTGGAGGGTGGATAACCTCTGTCTTGTTCCTGACTTCAGTAGGATTGCTTCAAGAACTCCTCTGTTTGCCCATGTCTCCTGTTTAGAGCTTCTGTTACATTGAGATGTGTTCCCTCTAGTCCTGCTCTTTCTAACTTTTATCACAAAGGCATGCTGGGTTTTCTCAGTCTTTTTTTTTTTTTTTTTTTTTTTAATCTATTGAGGTGATCATGTGATTTCTGTCTTTAAGTCTATTTATGTACTTTATCATCTTTCCTGACTTGCACATGTTAAACCATCCCTGAATCTCAGGGATAAAGCCAATCAGGTCCAAACTCTTTCTCGTTACATCTGTCAAGTAACAGAAACTGATCTTGGTCACACGAGCAAGAACAGGAGTTTGTATCTTGTCTCTGGGAACAGGGGAGTCTTGTGCAGTCTGAGAACAATGAAGTAGATGAACTCTAAGAGCAGAAGGAGCCAGGATCCTGGACGTCTTCCAGTCTCTCATCTGCTTCTTTCCATGGGTCTCATTTTTGGATGTGTTATACTGCTGGGTTTTCTGTGGCTCGGCCCACACCATAGAGAATGACCTCTGCTGGCAGCTCTCACCTCTAAACTGTGTTCCCTCTGTTATTAAGTGAAAAGGTCTGAAAAGATGCTCTGCGGGTTCTCCCAAGCTCTGCAATTTGATGGAGTTTCTATGAAGATTTCTAGGTGGCGAGAATAAAAAGATGGCTCAACGGTTGAGCTTACCTGTAGCTGTCCAGCAGCTTTTCGAACTGGATATACCTGAAAGGGAGGCTGGAAATGAAAAGGGGACAGGCAGGCGAGAGAAGGGTGAAGCCAAGACAAAGGTTTCTGATCAGGGCTCGAAGTTTAATGTTTAACCCTGTATTTACACAGGGAGAGCCCACAGGCCCGTCCTTTGTTTCAGCTGGGTTATGTTGCTCAGCTCACAGCTTTCCGTTCTTTGTGCTTAGCCCGGAGCTTGGAGAATGGTAGAAGTCTACGAATGCTGGTCGGTAAGGGTCTTAATCTAGTTTCATTTCTGTTGCTGTGATGAAAACACTCTAACAAAAGAGCAATTGAGGACAGAAGGGGTTTATTTAGCTTATAATTCCAGGTTACGGTCCATCTAATTGCAGGGAACTCAAGGTAGGGACTCAAGATAGCTAATCACATCATACCCATAAGCAGAGAGAAATACATATGTATTTATAAATATATATTCCTCTCTGCTTATGTGTGTTATATATGATATATTATATATAATGTGTATATATAAATATATACAATGTATATATATATATATATGTGTGTGTGTGTGTGTGTGTGTGTGCATATATATACATATATATAGAGAGAGATAGATATATATACTCATCTAGCTTTCTCTACTGCATTGTCCAGAGTCCAAATTCAGGGAATGGTGCTGCTCACTTTCAGGTTGGTCTTCCCACATCAGTTAAGGTAATCAAGGCAATTTCCCCACAGACATGTCCAAGGGGAAACCTGATCTAGAATTCCCAAGTGATTCATAGTTTTGTCAAATCGACATTTTAACCAAGTATCACATCGGTGCCCTGTGGTGTTTTGAATATGCTCCGCCCAGGGAGTGGCACTACTAGGAGGTGTGTCCTTGTCAGAGAAGGTGTGGTCTTGTTGGAGTAGGTGTGGTCTTATTAGAAGAAGTGTGTCAGGGGGGGGGGGTTGAGACCCTCCTCCTAACCACATGGAAGCGAGTCTTCTGTTTGCCTTCAGAATAAGATGTAGAACTCTCAGCTCCTCCAATGCCATGCCTGCCTGGATGCTGCCATGCTTACTGCTGTGATGATAATGGACTGAACCACAGAACCAGTAAGCCAGCCCCAATTAAATGTTGTCCTTTATAAGAGTTGCCTTAGTCATGGTGACTCTTCACAGCAATAAAACCCTAACTAAAGCTGGGCAGTGGTGGCACACACCTTTAATCCCAGCACTCAGGAGGCAGAGGCAGGCAGATTTCTGAGTTTGAGATCAGCCTGGTCTACAGAGTGAGTTCCAGGATAGCCAGGGCTACACAGAGAAACCCTGTCTCAAAAAATGGAAAAAAATAAAAAATAAGAAACATAACTAAGACAGAATCAACCTCTTTACCTAGTTATCCCTGTCATTGACCAATGGGCACATGAACAGAGTAGCCGTGGTGGCAGAGATGGGAGTTAGGCTTGGGCTCAACAACATGGACTTCCACTCACCAAGGCTGACCTGGCTACAGCTGCTGCTGAATGCCAGATCTGCCAACAGCAGAGACCAACACTGAGCCCCAGACATGGCGCCATTCATCAAGGTGACCAGTCAACAACCTGGTGATAGGTGATTAGACCACTTTCTCCATGAAAAGGAAAACGTTTTACTCTTACTGCCATTGATGTTTATTCTGGTTATGGATTTGCCTTTCCTGCACATAATGCTTCTTCCAAAACCACCATCTATGGACTTACAAAATGCCTGATCCACCGACATGGTATTTCACACAGTATTGCTTCTGACTAAGGAATTCATTTCACAGCCAGAGATGTATGACAGTGGGCCCACGATCATGGAATCCACTGGTCTTACCATGTTCTCCATCATCCTGAAGCAGCTGGTCTGATAGAAAGATGAAATGGCCTTTTGAAGACACAATTACAGCACCAAGTAGGTGGCAGCAGCATGGAGGGCTGAGGCAGAGTTCTACAGAGGGCAGTATATGCTTTGAATCAGCATCCGATATAGGGTACAATTCCTCCCACAGCCAGGATCCACTGGTCTAGTAATCAAGGGGTGGAAAAGGGAATAGTTCCACTCACAATTACTCCTAGTGACCCTCCAGGAAAGATTTTACTTCCTATCTCTGCAACCCTAAGTTCTACTGGCCTAGAAGTTTTGGTTCCAGAGTGGGGAGTGCTCCTGCTAGGAGCCACAACAAACATTCCATCGAATGGGAAGCTCAGATGTCCCCCTGGTTGTTTGGGCTTTGAATGACCTTAAACCAAAAGGCTAAGAGAGGTTAGGCGGGGTGATAGATTCAGATTACCATGGGGAAGTTGAATTGCCTCTTCACAATGGAGGTAAGAAAGATTATGTCTAGAATGTAGGAGATCCTTTAGGGCATCTCTTAGTACTACCATGTCCTGTGATTAAAGTCAATGGGAAACTACAACAGCCTAATCCAAGCAGGATGACAAAGGACACAGACCCATCAGGAGTGAAGGTATGGGTCACTCCTTCAGGAAAAGAGTCAATACCAGCTGAGGTGCTTGCAGAGGGTGGAGGAAATAGAGAAAGGATAGTAAAGAAGGTAATTATAAAAACCATCCAAGGCCACATGATCAGTTGCAGAAATGAGGATCATAAGGGCACAACTTCTTCTGTGTTGTTGTTGTTGTTGTTGTTGTTGTTGTTGTAGTTAAGAACACATTTGTAGGACTGGAAAGATGGTTCAGTGGTTAAGAGTGCTGACTGCTCTTCTAGAGGTCCTGAGTTCAATTCCCAGCAATCACATGGTGGCTCACAACCATCTGTAATGAGATCTGGTACCCTCTTCTGGTGTGTGTCTGAAGACAGCTACAGTATACTCATATAAATAAAAATAAATATTTTTTTTAAAAAAACAAACAAAAAACAAAAAAAACTAAAAGAACAGATTTGTATATATATATATTTGTGCTTTCTTTCAATTTTTTAAACATCAATTAAGAGAATATCAATCGGTATTTAAGTTGAGATACTGAAAGGATGTTCCCAAGTGATATTGACCTATATTCTAAATTTACAATGCATTTGTGATTGTATGAGGGATAGTAACATCATGTTAGGCATATTTATGACCTTCTTGTTGTTTCATTTAGACCTGAGATATGATTTATATCAAGTTGACAGGGGATGGAGTATAATGGCTATTCCTGGTTGCCAAGTTGACTACATCTGGAATGAACTACAACGCAGAAATGGATCCAGACCATGAGGCTGGAAGACACAGGCTTCTGACCCAGATCTTGATATGAGATGACATATGCCTTTGATTCAGATCTTGAGGCATAGTGGCCATGAAAAACATAGGCCCAGGCAAGGGAGTACATACCCAGGGGACAGAGGCAAGCAGATCGCTGAGTTCAAGGCCAGCTTGGGACAGAGCAATTTCCAAATCCATGCGTGTTGTCCCACATCTTTAATATGGGCCATGCCTTCTGCTGAAGGCCTACCTAAGGACAATAGAAAAAGGAGGGGTTTGATCTTCTTCACCTGCTTGCCCTTACTTACCAGCACATCTGTTGGAACTCACTTCTTCAGGATTCCAGCTTATACAGAAGACCAACTGGAACACCCAGCCCTGAGGGACTGAGCAACTACTAGACTCTTGGACTTTCCATTCACAGCTGCCCACTGTTGGGTTAGTTGGACTACAGACTCTAAGTCATTCTAATAATTTCCCTAATCATGCAGAGATATTCCATAAGTTCTGTGACTCTAGAGAACCCTCACAAATACATGTCACATCTACACATTTGCATTGTACTATTATTCTGATAGAACCTCCTGGGTTCCTCGTGTTGCCTACTTTCAATCTGTGATCTTGTTTTTGATGTAATTACTACTTCTTGAGATGTATTTATTTTTATGTGCATTGGTTTTCTGTTTACAGGTCAGTGCAATGGTGGAAGGGTCTCTGGAACTGGAGTTACGGACACTTGTGAACTGTCATGTGGGTGCTGGGAATTGGACTCAGGTCCTCTGGAAGAACAGCCAGTGCTCTAAGAACTCTTAACTGCTGAACTGTCTCTCTAGACCCTAATTACTACTTCCTTATCTAACGAAAACCAGATACTTAGTCTTCTAAACTCAGAGGAAGCCGCATGTTTCAGATGTCTTTTTGGTCACAATGATGGAAGAGATACAGGGGATGGATGTGAAACCAGTCCTTCTGCATCCTGACTTGGATCCTAAGGGGTTCCTGGAAATGTTCTCTTAGCATCATCATGGGTTAACACAGTCGATTTTTGTTCTTTGTATGGCCTTATTTCCCAGGTTTCTACAATCTGGAAAGCACAGAGAATTCACTTGAGACTTCAAATTATGCATAGTATTGCAGTGATCAAATCCATCTTTAAAAACATCACTCATTGGCCTGACAAGAGCTATTGTGTGGTTCTCTCAGCTTATACTTTCGAAAGTGAAAAAAAAAAGTTGATGTGTAGGGACTTAGAAGTGATCTCTTTTATGATATCTGAGCTAGACACCCCCCAGGGTCGTCTCTGCTCCACACAGATCTATTCTCTCTGTAGAGTCCTAGCTATTCTACAAGGCCACAAAAATTTTTGCAGTGCCACGAAGCCCTTTAGGCAGTGGCTGTCACTTCAGAAAGACACATTCTTCTTACATAGAGCAAGGCCCAGGGAAGAAGTCAGTATTACAGGACTGAAAGAAAGAATTTCTCACTAAGCAACAGAGATGCACGTCCTCCTTCAACTTATTGCAACTTTTAACATTCAAGTGCTTGGATGGAGAAAGAATGACAGGTAGGAAGGCTGTGAAGCAATGAGGGGGACCTGCCATGTGGTCTGCAGAGCCTGGCATGCGTGCCGTGCGTGCATATGTGCTACCCTGCTGCTTTGTGCTACTCTATATTGGCAGTTCTTGTCCCCAAGGAGCATATGACAAAGTCCCAAGACACTTTTGGTCTTCATAACTTGCCAAACACCGGCATCTCCAAGTAGAGCTCAAACTAGTTTTTACAAAAGGCTTGAAGGCCAAGCATAGTGCCTGTAACATCAGCATTCAAGAAGCTGAGGCAGGGGGATCATGAGTGTGAGGCCAGCCTAGATTCAGAGAAAGATCCTGTTTGCAAACAAAGGAGAGGAGTACTTAATGGGAGAGCCTAACTCAAGTTTGGGGGTAAGGAAAGCTTACTGGGAGAGTGTCTCAGGATCTGTCCCGAAACACTCGTGGGAATCCATCCGATGGGGGCTACAATCGTTCACAACTTCCTGGAGATTTTCCCCCTTTTTCCCTATAATATGCCTCACAGCCAAGCAAAAGCACAGATTTTGTGACTTTCTCTAGATGCCAAGATTTAGATGAATAGCCTTGCCCATACTCAGCTGAACAGTCCTCCCATCTTTTCTTTCGTGGTTCTTGCACTATCACTATGGTCTATGTTGGTTATTTCCCTTGTTACTGTGATAAAACAGCCTGTCAAAATCAACTTAAGGAAAAAACGTATTCCAGCTTCCTGTTCAGTGTAAGCATTCTACCATGGTGTACCATAAGTTTGGGTATGTTGTGGCTTCATTTTCATTAAACACTAAAAAGTCTTTAATTTCTTCCTTGACCAACTTATCATTGAGTAGAGTATTGTTCAGCTTCCACATGTATGTGGGTTTTCTATTATATATGTTGTTATTGAAGATCAGTCTTAGTCCATGGTGATCTGATAGGATGCATGGGATTATTTCAATACTTTTGTATCTGTTGAGGCCTGTTATGACCGATTATATGGTCAATTTTAGAGAAGGTACCATGAGGTCCTAAGAAGAAGGTATATACTTTTGTTTTAGGATAAAATGTTCTATAGATATCTGTTAAATCCATTAGTTTCATAACTTCTGTTAGTTTCACTGTGTCTCTGTTTAGTTTATGTTTCCATGATCTGTCCATTGATGAGATTGGGATGTTAAAGTCTTCCACTATTATTGTGTGCAGTGCAATGTGTGCTTTGAGCTTTACTAAAGTTTCTTTAATGAATGTGGATGCCCTTGCATTTGGAGTATAGATGTTCAGAAATGAGAGTTCATCTTGATAGATTTTTACCTTTGATGTGTAAGAAGTGTCCCTCCTTGTCTTTTTTGATAACTTTAAGTTGAAAGTCTATTTTATTCAATATTAGAATGGCTACTCCAGCTTGTTTCTTGGGACCATTTGCTTGGAAAATTGTTTTCCAGCCTTTTACTCTGTGGTAGTGTCTGTCTTTGTCACTGAGGTGGGTTTCCTGTATGTAGCAAAATGTCGGGCTCTGTTTACGTAGCCAGTCTGTTAGTCTATGTCTTTTTATAAAGGAATTGAGTCCATTGATATTAAAAGATATTAAGGAAAAGTAATTGTTGCTTCCTGTTATTTTTATTGTTAGAGTTGGGATTCTGTTCATGTGGCTATCTTCTTTTAGGTTTGTTGAAAGATTACTTTCTTCCTTTTTCTAGGGTGTAGTTTCCCTCCTTGTGTTGGAGTTTTCCCTTCATTATCCTTTGAAGGGCTGGATTTGTGGAAAGGTACTATGTAAACTTGGTTTTGTCATGGAATACTTTGGTTTCTCCATCTAAGGTAATTGAGAGTTTTTCTGGGTATAATAGCCTGGGTTGGCATTTGTGTTCTCTTAGGGTCTGTATGATATCTGCCCAGGATCTTCTAGCTTTCAAAGTCTCTGGTGAGAAGTCTGGTGTAATTCTGATAGGTCTGCCTTTATATGTTATTTGACATTACTGCTTTTAATATTCTTTCTTTGTTTTGTGCGTTTGGTGTTTTGATTATTATGTGATGGGAGGAATTTCCTTTTTGGTCGAAACTATTTGGAGTTCTGTAGGCTTCTTGTATGTTCATGGGCATCTCTTTCTTTAGGTTAGGGAAATTTTCTATAATTTTGTTGAAGAGATTTTCTGGCCCTTTAAGTTGGGAATCTTTGCTCACTTCTATACCTATTATCCTTAGGTTTGGTCTTCTCATTGTGTCCTGGATTTCCTGGATGTTTTGGGTTAGGATCTTTCTGCATTTTGCATTTTCTTTGATTGTTGTGTCAATGCTTCCTATGGAATCTTCTGCATCCAAGATTCTCTCTTCTATCTTGTGTATTCTGTTGGTGATGCTTGCATCTATAGCTCCTGATTTCTTTCCTAGTTTTTCTATCTCCAGACTTGTCTCCCTTTGTGATTTCTTTATTGTTTTTACTTCCATTTTTAGATCCTGGATGGTTTTGTTCAATTCCTTCACCTGTTTGGTTGTGTTTTCCTGTCATTCTTTAAGGGATTTTTGTGTTTCCTCTTTAAGGGCTTCTTCCTGTTTACCTGTGTTCTCCTGTATTTCTTTAAGGGAGTTATTTATGTCCTTCTTAAAATCCTCTACCAGCATCATGAGATATGATTTTAAATCCATATCTTGCTTTTCCAGTGTGTTAGGGTATACAGGACTCAGTGTGGTGGGAGTACTGGGTTCTGATGATGCCAAGTAGTCTTGGTTTCTGTTGGTAAGATTCTTGCATTTGCCTTTCGCCATCTGGTAATCTTTGGTGTTAGATGTTCTTGCTGTCTCTGGCTGGAGCCTGTTCCTCCTATGAGTCTGTAAGCCTGTGTCAGCACTCCTGGGAGACCAGCTCTCTCCTGGCAAGACCAGTGCACAGAGGGCTGTGGAATAGCCCCACCTCCTGGGTGCAGATTAAGGCCTGTAGGACCCTGTCCCAGCTGCTCTACTACTTCTGAGGCCTGTGCACTCCTGAGTGGACCCACCTTAGAGAGTCACCAGAGTGAAAATGGAGATCTCACCCGAGTCCCGGGGTCAGACACTTCCAGGAGGCAAGCTCTCCTCTGGCAGGGANGGTGCACAGAGAACTGAGGATCAGCTCCACCTCCTGCATGCAGATGTAGGCCCATAGGACCCTTCCCAGATGTTCTGCCTCTTCTGTGGCCTGTGTGCCCCTGAGTGGACTTGCCTTTGAGAATCACTGGAGAGAAAATGGCCTAGAAGACATTTCTTAAGTGTTCACTGGAAGTTTTCTCGTGGTGTCTTTGACCCCTCTGGCTCCTATACTCCGTCCTCCTCCTCTTCAGCAGGATTCCTGAGACTCAGTGTAATGTCTGACAGTGGGTCTCTGTATCTGTTTCCATCAGTTGCTGGATGAAGCCCCTGTTATGACAGGTGAGTTAGGCACCAATCTATGAGTATAGCAGAATATCATTAGGAATCATTTCATTGACTTATTTTATTTTTTTGCCAGTTGTATTTGGTTCTGTTCTAGGAAGGGAAACACAAAAGTGGATGCGCAGTCTGGTGTGGAAGGAGATGGGGCTAGGGGAATCTGTGGTCAGGATATAATATATAAGAGAATAAATTAATTTTAAAAGTTCACCAGAGGACACAGTTTTGCCTTATTACAAATGCATCCAAGACAAGAGCAGACCAGATTTATATTTCTGATCTCATATCTGTACATGAGAATGGTTTGACTGAATAGACTCTGTCTAAGTTTTGGGACCCATTAGGGAAAGAAAAGCATTTCATTGTTTAAAGATTCGTGTGTCTGCAGCTCTCTGCTGCTAGCTGGTGCATTTTTCAGAGTGGATTACGTGTGTGCAGTATACACAGTTAAGAGGCTCAGACTGCCCATTATAATTAGGAAATAGTTGCATATAAACCCCAAACCAAGTAGATTCCCAGCTTGCTAAACTATTTCCTGTGCTTTTGCCTCAACTGGGCTAGAACCAGTGTCTAAGCTGAGCTGTTTTTCTCCTGACATCTCCAAGGACAGTCTGCCCTCTGCGTTTTCTGGCTTTCTTAGGCTGCCTGTATTCCTTGACTCATTGTCTCTTCTGCCATCTTCAAAGGGCTTTGCATTATTTTCCAGTTTCTTATTTCTTTTCCATTTCTTCTTTCATCCCTCTCCTAAATCTGTCACTACCGCATCCCTGTTGTAAACACTCAGGATTACATTGGGTCAAGTGAGAGAATAGAGACAGGCTTCCCCATGCCACAGTCCTTGTCTCAAAGCTTGTTTTTCTTCATTAAGAAACATTCAACTGTGACTTTTTCCTAAAACTGCCATAAACCCATCGTATGGCCCAGTTATTCCATTATTCACCTAAGAAAAATCAAGATGTATATCCATCCATACAATGACTCATACATGAAAGCTCTTTGCAGATTTTTAAAGGTTTATTTAAAACATTACAGCTTTGTTGAAACAAACCTTCACATAATGACTCTCAGAAAAGAAATGTTCAGAGGGGCTACAATGTAAATAACAATGGTGTCCTTCAGAGGTCCATGTGTAAAGGACTTGGTCCCTTGGGTACCAACATTGGGAGGTACTGTGCTCCTTGAGGAGGTAAGGTCCTTGGTGAATACTGAGGAGCTCCTGTCAGTTTTTTTGCTTGCAAACTGTGAGGCAAGCTGTTTGCTCAATCATGTGTTCTGGTATGATGTTCAGCCATCTTCAGAGACCCAAAGGATAGGGCCACCTAAGTCTGAATTGGAACCTCCCAAACTGTGAATCAAAGGAAGCCTTATTTCTTTGTAAATTAGTTGCCTCAGGTATCACATTACAGTACAGAGAAAGAGACTGATACAGTAGGTTTTGAGAATTCAAACAGAGACATCTCAAGAGATGTAATTATCTACCAACTATTTAAGGCAACAGTTAGCTTTGTAGTTTGTCAGGCTTCCAATATCTGGAGGTAATGAACTCCTTAGAAGATGAGAACATTGCAACACTGGACTTTCTGGACTTCCATTTCTAATAAATTAGTATCTTAATAAGGTCTTTATTCCTGTGATGAAACACCATGACCAAAAGGAACTTGGAGACTCCATATCATAGTTTACCATCAAAGCCAGTCAGGACAGGAACTCAAGCAGAGAAGGAGCATGGAAGCAGGAGCTGATGCAGAGACCATGAAGGGAGAAGAGCTGCTCACTGGCTTGCTCCTCATGGCTTGCTCAGCCTGCTTTCCTGTAGAACCCAGGACCACCAGCCCAGGAGTAGCCCTGCCCATAATGGTCTGGGCCTTCCCCCATCACCAATTAAGAAAACACCCTATAGGCTTGCCTATAGCCAGATATTATGGGAGCATTTTCTCAATTGAGGTTCTCTCCTCTCAGGTGACTTTAGGTTGCATCAAGTTGACATAAAAACTAGCCAGCTTAATCAGTGTGTTGGACTAGGCTGCCATAGTAAGTGATGATGGTAGTGACCGTGATGTGACAGTGATGTAAGTGATGATGACAGTGACAGTAAGTGATGATGGTAGTGACAGTGATGTGACAGTAAGTGACGGCCATAGTAAGTGATGATGGTAGTGACAGTGATGTGACAGTAAGTGATGGCCATAGTAAGTGATGTGGTAGTAACAGTGACTTTGTCCCATCACCTTTATTCTGACCACTCAAGATATCTGACCATATCTGGAGACATATTTATCTGCCCCAAATGGGCACAGTGGGTGTGTGCAACTGGTAAAGGTCAGAGATAATATTAAATATTTCACAACTCACACACAGCCCCTACTTCAAGCAATTAACCATCCCAAAGTTAATTTGGGAAACACCAAATCAGACCATTGCTAGTCAGTGTGGCCCTTTGCACAGCATCTTTGACATGACAGTCCAGCATCCCAGGCTTCAGCTGAACCAGGAGATGCAAACCAATACCCCCGACTCCTCAAATCCACACTGAAGCCTGGAATGGGCTGGAGAAACACCTTCCAGTCCAAGCTGCACTCTAGAATCGCTCGGCTGCTTTAAAAAGAGATGGTGATGTCTGAGTTTACCTCAGACCTATTAAGTCAGCAGGTCTGCCTGCTGGGAGCCGGGCACAGCTCTCTATTAAAGCCCTGTGGATTGTTCTAAGTGACACCCTGCTGGAGAATATCAACCCTGAGGTCTCAGAAATCTGATACAATTCAATGTGGCAGAATCTCAAGCTGTAGGAGAGCCCGGGGAACTAGAACCCATACTTAACACGACCCTCAGGTGAGTCCTAGGCGGGTTAAGTTGGAGAAGAACTGGACAGTAGCCTGTGCCTGTAATTCCAGCAGTGAGGATGCAGGAGGTCTCAACATTCTGTCTAAAAACAAAACAAAAACAAGAACAAAAACAAAAACAAAAACAAAAAACAAAAAATCAAAACAAGAAGCCCTGTTTTTAAAAGTTCCCTTCCTACTTTAAAAACAAACAAACCTATTTCTTTTCTAAATATAAAATGCAGGTTTATGGAGGCCGTTCACACGGCCCCTACATAATGGAAGCTGTTCTAAATCTCCTTGAGGCAATGCTCTTCTGTTTCCAAGCCCTGAATTTTCCAATGACTCTACTTAGCGATGTTGCTCACAAGCAAACCCTTATATTCTAAGCAACTCCCAGCTTGTATGTGGAAAAGCACTCTGTCCATCAAGAAGCAGGGGTGTGGCCAACAGCAGGAAACTTGGCTGAGACTTGTTTGGGAAAGTGGGGTCTGTAGCAGAGACACACCCAGACTGTGACAAAAGGACGGAAAAAAAAATGAGTTATGGTGAACAAAAGCAGGCTGGGGGGAAATCCAGAAGAGCAAACATATGCAGAGAACTGGGAATGGAGGTATGGATTCCCAGGGACTAGGGCAGCCCTTGTCAGGTCCCAGAGTAAGTTATGAGCAAACAGACTCTACCTTCTCATCTAAAATAAAGTAAGAAAAATAGAATGAGCTATGGAAGAGAAAGGAGAGATGGAGAAATAGATTTCTTTAGGTCTTTAAAATAGGAATTACTCTGTTCATTTCATAGAAGCTTTAAAAAAAAAAAAAAAAAAAACTTGGAGAGATTTGGTGACTTGCAGAAGGACCCAAGAGCAGGCTGACTAAGATTTAAGCACAGTGTTCTTTCTCACTGCTATTCACCAGGCTGACTCGCACATAGTATGTGCTCACTATCAGTTCCCAGCTCCCACTATTTATCTTGTGTGTAGCTTTGCCAACCCCGCCTAAGCTCCGGGAATGGGCCCTGCTACCAGCCCCCACCCAGATTCTCTTGAATCCACAGATGAAAAACATGGATACACACAGTTGATCAATTTCAACTTGCCTTTTTGGCACAATTGCTGGGCACTACTTATCTCCTGCCCGGAGAAGCGTGCCCTTATCAATGCTCTTGGCTCCACACCTCTCCACCTGCCCTCCACTTTAGTTCAGTTAAATCTCCTCCCCGCTAAATATCCCCAACCACCTGCCTGTAGGAGCTGCTTGTGGCCACTCCATCCAAGAGCTCACATAACTCGTCACCTTTCTCCCTCAGAAGCATAGTAATCTATAGTGATCTCTCTCTCTCTCTCTCTCTCTCTCTCTCTCTCTCTCTCTCTCTCTCTCTCTCTCTCCTCTCTCCTCTCTCCTCTCTCCTCTCTCCTCCCCTTGAGTCTGTCAGCTTGCCTGCAGGGACCTGGAAGCCCTGTCCAATCTTTCTGCCCATCAACTGGCCCATGGCTTCTTTACTGATAGATCAAGAACCAATTGGAGAACAGGACCTTAGCATCAGAGCCACCCTTACATGTTTATATGTTCAAGACCCAAGTCATTCTAGCTCAGCATGCTACCTTATTTTATGGAGGTGACCAATTTGAACTGAAATGGAGTGCTAATCCAATATGGCCAGTGTCCTTCCAAAAACAGGAAATTTGGAAGACCCAGTTATAAAGACTGTGTGACTAAACCTAGGAAGGAAATGGCCATCAAAAAGCAAAGACACGGACCTGTGCCATACTCCTCTCTTACAAGCCTCAGAGAAGCCATCCCTGTGGGGGACCTTTATTTCTGACTTCTGGCCTCCAGAGCTGAGGCACAAAGGCCTGCAGTTTGTGACACTTGATTGTGGCAGCCCTGGGAAAATTAAGAGACACTATGATCAGGGTTTAACTTTTCAAAAGCGAAAAGAGAAAACCAGAAGCCATAACAGTGACTTTTCAGGAAGACATTAACTTAACAAACTGGATAAGCAGGTCTTGATTACCAGGAGAAAGTTGGCCCATACTGAAAATTTCAGGAAGCAGCTGCACTCTCCAGAGATAGAGAACAAAAGAGAGGCCAGGATTATCTGTATCTAGGAGTGTCGGGAAGCCCTGCTGAATGGAGCCCGGCCTGGGGGATGCATGTCTCCAGGGGCATGCTGGGAGCTTCAGCTCAGAAGTGCAGAAAAGCACAGGAACCAGAACCAAGGGTCATCCATCTCCCAAAGCTTTCTTTGGTTGCCCTGACAGGAGCAAGTATGAAGGACTTCCTACAGCCTTCCAGTATCCCCTGCACATCAGAGTGTCACAGTGAGTCAGCTGGGTACACACAGATGAGACCAGTACTGACGGTTCCCTCCTTATATAGGCTTCAGTAGGCATACACTCAAGGGGACCCCATTTAGCATCTTTTGCTGGGCCTCATTGCCAGTCGCCCTGCTAAATAGTAAGTGAAAAAGACATCTTTGTAGGAAACTCCTTCATTAATACCCCTTCGGTGTGCCTTGCTTTCATTTCAACTAAAATATTTTGGAGAAAACTGAGCATGTTTCGAGGCATTCGTGCCTGCCATCTTTATAACAAGCTTAAGCAAAGTATTCTTGTGGACCATGGACGTGCTCCTGTCCATGATGTTGAGCTAGGCATGGTTCAAAATGTGTCTGAGTTTATACAGACACCCAGTGAAGTCCCCAAGCTTCCTTTGTTCGGGGAGGATGTTGCTTTGAAAATCATTCCCATTGTTGCTTATCTACTATCTATCTATCTATCTATCTATCTATCTATCTATCTATCTATCTATCTATCTGTCTGTCTGTCTGTCTGTCTGTCTGTCTGTCTGTCTGTCTATCTATCTATAAAAGAAATCTCTTTTTACTCTTTTTTTCTTTCCTCTTTTTTAGGGTCTCACTATGTATTCCTGGCTGGCCTGGAATGAACAAAGATCCATTTCTCTCTGCCTACAGAGTGCTGGGATTAAGGACATACACCACCATGTCTGGCTCTATGCTGATCTTTTAGTGAACTCCTTTGGTGATCATCTTAGAATTTAACAAAGTTCATTTGCATCATAGGGTTCTGTTTGTTTGTTTGTTTGTTTGTTTGTTTGTTTGTTTTATTTTATATGTATGAGTGTTTTGCCTGCATGTGTGTCTGTGTACCATGTGCACACCTGGTGTCTGCAGAGGTCAGAACAGAGTCTTAGATCCCCTGGAACTGCAGTTTCAAATGGTTATGTGCCACTGTGAAGGTGCTGAGAACCAAACCCAGATCCTCATTGAGAACAAGGGCTATAAACTGCAGAGCCATCCTCCAAACCTATTTTTTTAGTTTAAATTTTGAGATTATAATTACAACATCTCTCCCTTCTTTCCCTCCCGCCAAGCCTTCCCATATACCCTTCCCCACTCTCCAAATTCGTGGCCTCTTTTTCGATAATTGTTATTGCATGTATGTATGTATGTATGTATGTATGTATGTATGTATGCATGTAGTGTATATGCATACATATTCCCAAATATAACCTGTTGAGTCTGTGTAACGTTACTTGTGTGTGTGTTTTCAGAGCTGAGCATTTCCCACCAGACAACCAGCTCGTGTACTCTCTGTTCCCCGGGGAAGACCTCCTCTCTCAGGCCCAGCTTTTTGTTCTTTGTCTCAGTCCCAGTCTCAGTTCTTTGTGTGGAGTCGAGGACTCGTGGGCTTTTCCCTGTCCACTTTGACACCTTCATTGCTGTCATCCTTGCTCAGCTCACGTTTGGGCAGTCATGTTAATGAGCCTTTATGGGTGTTGCTTCTAATATTACTAGAAGATCCATCTCACAGCAAACTCTGTTGATCTGGCTCCTATGATCTGTCTGCCTACATTTAAATAAATAAAACCCTAAAATATTTCTTCTTTATGTTACTCTTAAGAAAAAAACACTTAAGTAACATAAATTGTCTCTATATGCCCATTACCCATTTTCTTTCAACCTCAGCCAGGCCCTTAGCCCTAACCTGTTATGACTTCAGTGGTTCCCCTTTAATGACCCTATTCACTGTCTGATCCACGTAGCCTCCTCCATCATCTTCTCTAGCCTGTCCCTCCATCTTAGCATGTGTAGTCCCTTCATCCTCCTCTCTAGCCTGCCCCTCCATCCCAACATTCCTTCCCATAAAAATAGTTTACCAGACAGGAACAGCTTAACTTGATGACCTAAATATCCTAACTCTTGTCCCTCTTGCCTGCCCCAAGTAAGAGTTCCCAGTCCACCTGGCCCTGGGTAACCTGCTGCCTGAGTGGACCCCAAGAGATGGTCCCTCCTAGCTCTTCGCTGACACTTATCCCATCTGTGATTTTAATCTCACCCTCTTCAGGACCTTCTTCCTCTCTCTATAAATCCATCCCCTGCATGGCTTGCCCAGACCTGGCTCCTCCTCATCCATTTTGCTGTGTGTACCTCACTGCCTCATTCCTCAGTCTTTCTGCCATTCAGCTGTCCATCACTATCATTCGGACACCTTCCCTAGGACAGCAGTGACCAGATGACCAAATTCATTGTGTACTTCTTTTATTCTGGAGCATCTTGTGATTACTTGATTTAAAAATCACTTTCACACACACACACACACACACACATGCATAAATACATACACACATATACACAGGCATGTGCATGCACACACAGATTCACAGACACACACACACATACATATACACATACGTGCATACATACACACGTGTCATTGACATTTTAGAAAACAGTAAAATCCACTTATTTATTTTTTAAAGGTCACTGTAGAGAGCATTGTGAGACAGCTAGGGTTCTCTGATTGGACTAAAATAGAAGCTGGAAACAGTTTGGAGGACAAAGAATGTTGACATTGTAATCTCAGCCACTGAAAGCCTTTGGAGAACACTTCTAGTTAACAAGCATTGTGAATACTGAATGTTTGCCCCTGTCACCACCAAGACACTGGAGTCTCATTACATGAGGCTAAAAAACTATTTTTAAAATAGCTTTCTTACCTTGAACACAGAAAAGGACACTTCAGCTTTTCTGAAGGACATAAGGTCAAGATATTGCTCCACAGAAATAATAAGAGAATTGTGTTTATACCTGCTATTATGTGCCAGGCCCAGAGCAGGGACTTCATACATGTAACTTGAGATAATGTACACTCATGTCTTGTACAGCTAACTAATCTGTGTCATATAACTGAGCAAACTGGGGTTCAGAGATAGCAAGGCCCTTACAATCACCACATACCTTCTGCATGGCAGACCTAAATTTGAATACAAAGCCTGTGCTCTTCCTGTTGTATCAAACTGCATCTCGAAGTGAAAAGCCTTAACTACTATCCCGTGTCTTCCCAGAAACTATAGCAAATACACTGGACAGCCCTGAAACTGCAAACTTTCTAGAGCTTTCCATCCTATAGTATAAATAACAGTGAAGTCCATTACTACTGTGTGGGTTTCAAAATAACCTTTGCAAGAGTTTAGTAGGCCTACTATAACAAAATGTCACAGGCTTGGCAGCTTAAACAACAAAAATTTACTGGAAGTCCAAAATAAAGGGGTCAGCAACAGACTGATCTCCTTCTGAGGCCACAATCCTCCCACTGTGTCCTTGCCTGGCCCTTTCTCTGCAAGCATACATTTTGGTGTCTCTACGTGTCCAATTGTCCTCTTAGAACCAGGGGACATGTTAAATTGAGTTAGAATCTCCGACAATTTCATTTTAGCTTGGCTGCTTCTCTGAGACAAATGTAGCCACATTCTGAGGTACATGAGGGTCAGAGCTTCAGTATGAATGTCAAAGGGACACACTTCAAACCATTATGATTTTCACAAGGAAAAAAAGATGTGGACATCATTCCTGACTTAGTGTTTCTATTGCTGTAATAAAACACCGTGACCAAAAGCAACTCGAAGAGAAAATGATCTATTTCTTTATGCAGTTCCATGCCACATCCATCACTGACAGAAGTCAGGGCAGGAATCTGGAGGCAGGAACTACAGCAGAGGCCATGGAGGAATGCTAATCACTGGCTTCCTCCCCAAAGCTTGCTCAGCCTGCTTTCTTATATACCCCAAGACCACTTGTCCAGGAGCAGCACCACCCACAACAGACTGGGTCCACCCACATCAATTACTAATTAAGCATGTGTATCGCAGTCTTGTTCACAGGCCATTCAGGCCAGGATATTGTCTCAGTTGGGTTCCCTCTTCCCAAATGACTCTAACCTTGTTTCAAGTTGACATAAAACTGGACAGCACAGGTGCCAAATCTTGAATTTTAGTTATCAAAATCCAATGCTCCTTCGGCATAAAATCCTATTATGATGATACATTATGGCATTATAACTTTCATATATCTTAGTTTAATTGAGTCCTCCTAAAATCCCCCGGATCCCTAAGACACTGTGCTCACCTAGATCTAGAAACAGGGGCAAGTAAGAAGTTCACACACACCAAAGCCCCGGACAGCACTGCTGCCGTAAGTGTTCACACCAAGTCCATCACTGCTACTGTGTTACCTGTTGCTTTTCTGTTTACAGCCTACAGTTAGATCCCTGCTGTCATTCTCCCATTCTGTGCTAGCCCAGAACCTGACAACTGGGGTGTCTGGATATGTATATGTAAATAAAAGCAAATTGACTTGATTTGAAGGATTGAAGGTCTCATCTATGAATGAACTCTTCTGCATGTGGTTTCACTAAAACCCATCCTGGTGTCTGAGAGACATTGCTTGACCCTCCGAGACCCAGCTCTGTTCAGACGTTTGAGGTTTTCCCATCCAAACTCCAGTGTCAGGTAGGTGAGATGGTGCAGGCTAGTAAGACTCAGCAAGGATATATATCCCACCTTTCCATAGAGGAGATCCTTGGCTTTTACAGGGAAATTCTAGGACCTTTTTGAAAATTTCCAAATTCATGGATGACATATTGGGATACCTTGGTTCTTCAGATGGTGGGATTTGCATGTGTGGGTTTGAACCAAAATAGATGGGAAAATACAGTATGTCTAATATCTATCTGTTGCATGTAGTTAAAAAAAAACAAAACAAAACAAAAACATGCTTCTGCCTTTCTGGTGGTCTGCCTGCACTCACAGCTTAGCTTTGGGATCACACCACAGCCAGTTGGCCATTTTTCCTGTGAGCCCCAACCCCTCACAGTTAGCTTCACAAAACCCCCAACCCCTCACTGTTAGCCTCACAAAACCCCCAACCCCTCACAGTTAGCCTCACAAAACCCCCAACCCCTCACAGTTAGCTTCACAAAACCCCAGCTGCCCTCTTTCTCCCCCTGCCCACCTTAGTGACACGGATGGAAAACACTAGATAGTTTTATTATTTTAAAACTCGCCAGGTAATTCAATGGTTGGGTGAAGAATTTCTTGCCTTAATTTTTTTTTTTTTTTTTTTTTTTTTTTTTTTTTTTTTTTTTTTTTTTTTTTTGCTTCGTTCTTACTAAATTTCCTAGGCTGGAATTTCT
>NC_034601.1:32763899-32789412 GCF_900095145.1 Mus pahari
CTTGGTAGACCAGGCTGGCCTCGAACTCAGAAATCCGCCTGCCTCTGCCTCCCGAGTGCTGGGATTAAAGGCCTGCGCCACCAGGCCCGGCGGCCTTAATCTTATCAACTAGTTCCCTCCATCCCCACTCAAGGCAGAGGCTATAACTTCTAGAGGTCCAAACACCTACATGTCTACAGCTTCCTCCAAAACCTGGTCCAGGGGCGGGAACCTTTCTCCAATGTCTCTTCTCTTCCTCTTGGGATCCGGAAGTCCCAGCTTTTCCCCTTTGCCCAGCAATTGGCTTCTGTCTCTTTTATTATCACAATCAAGAACCAATTATGGAATCAACACCTCCTCCTACATCTAGATAGATAGATAGATAGATAGATAGATAGATAGATAGATAGATAGATAATAGATGGATGGAGAGAGAGAGAGACTACAGAGGAATGCTCTTTACTGGCTTGCTCCTCATGGCTCATTCAGGCAGCTTTTTTTTATACAAACCAAGCCACCTGCTCAGGAATGGCTTTGCCCAGAGCAGCCTTGTTCCTCCTGCATGGATCATTAGTCAAGAAAATCCCCCATAGCTCTGCCTACAAGCAATCTGACAGAGGCATTTTCTCAACTGAGGTTCCATCTTCCCAGATCACTCTAGCTTGTATCAGGTTGACGAAAAACTAACCAGCTTGGACTGGAGAGATGGCTCAGCGGTTAATAGCACTGACTGCTCTTCAAAAGGTCCTGAGTTCAAAACCCAGCAACCACATGGTGGCTCACAACCATCCGTAATGAGATTGGATGCCCTTTTCTATTGTATCTGAAAACTTACATATAATGAATCTTTAAAAAAAAAAAAAAAAAAACAAAAAAACAAAAAAAAAAAACAACTAGTCAGCTCATGATTGTCCTTTGAAACAATGCTGTACACAACATCTATCTATATGACCTTAATATTACATTAGGTCCATAAATCATCTAGAGATGATTTAAAGTACACATGAGGATGTGTACAGGTGAGATGCAGTGCTATAGTGTTTTATGTAAGGGACTTGAACACACGTGATGTCCTGAAACTGATTCCTCGTGGAAATCAGAAGAAACTGGAAAGCAGGCTACGATAGCCCAAGGTGTTCTCCCTCTCTGCCCCTGTGCTCCACGTGTCTTTATACTCCTCACTGGTCTCCATCTGACCTAGACCTGAAGTGATCATCGCCCCACGATAGGTTTGTTACAACAAAGGGGCAGATAATGAAGTCCAGTCTTTGCTTTTGAGTTTCAAAATAAGCTTTGCAAGAATGGGATTCTGAGATTGGAAGGCTGATACCGCCAAAGACTTGGGACACAGAATCATGCCATGGTATTTGGTGTTAAATTCTGAGTCTATGTTTCTAAAAGAACAGCTTAGAAAGTCTCTGTTAGTTTTAGTTATTCTATAATTAAACAGGGAGATATGCTATTTCAGAGCAGATATTTTAATTGAGAATGAAAAGCTAAGTTAAAAAGCAACTGTGCCATAAACATTAACTGAGAGGATTGGGGGTGGGGGGTGGGGGCGGGTTATGATCCAGACCCCCAGTCTAGGGCTGTACCAGAAGGAAAGAACTGCTACCGTTTTTATATATGTTTTATTCCACATTCAATCCTGTTTTCATAAGATGCCTGGATGATATCGTTATTCTAATTGGTCCCATTTGACAGAAGAAGCTAAGAAGCAAAGAACTTAGGTGAACTAGCAAGCGGCAGGTGTCTGGTGCTTCCGACGCTGTGGGCTCAGTCGGAGCCCTTTATTCAAAGCCCAGGACTAGGAGGGCTTCATTCTGCTGCGTGCTTATTACAGGGAAAGACACTGCAGCTCATTTTTCAACAACAAGTATGGAAATGACTCCAGTACTGTAACCAGATACTCTCACACAGCCCTTATCCCGTCGTCCACTTCCGGGAAGCTCACCAGGGACTAACCAGGACAGGGAAAGTAGTCTCCTGACATTTCACTCTCTCCAAGACGGCGCTAAAGCACTGAGATTATTCCAAGCTAGACTAAAAGCCCACATGCCAGATCAAGAAAAGTTATCTGTTCTGAAACAAGATGATAACTTCCTGCCTCATCACACTCTGGCAGCAGTCAACAGCTTCCGTAGACGTCCCTGTGGCCCTGAGTCAGCTGCCAGGTCTCTCCTCTCTCACCAAACACTGAGCCTTGGTTCCCATTAAAGCCATACCCTGCCCATCTGAAGCATTTCTAATTACCGTCTTACAGTCACAGGAGGTTGGCTCTTGAGATATACATAATCCATATGTTGATAAATATGCTTCACTCCTGCCTCAGAGCCAGACTAGGGCCCTGGAGTAGAACAATCGCCTCTCAGGGGGCTCCGCGGTGTCACCTTACTGCTCAAGTCTGGCAGATTCTGAGTAGAAACTCCACAGGGAGCCTTTCAATCCCTCAGCCCCTGCCAGCAGCCTCCACACAGGCTGAGACCCCCACAGAGAGGAGTTCTGTCCCAGTGCACCCTGGCTTCTTCAGCCTGCCGCATTCATAACCTGTGAAAGTGACAAGGGCACCGGTGGCAGGTTGGGGGGGGGGTATCACCGACACTCGCCTCACTGAAGAGGAAATAGGTCAACATGGTGGCTTTTCTCTGTCACTCATGATTCAGCTACTCAGACACTTTACAGCTCTCCTTAAACCAGCTTATGTCTTCTGGTTTACATGGGGTAGAATGTTCCGGAACTTCCTTGGGTGCCCTCTAGTAGAACTAATCTCACTTCAGTTTCCTAGGGCCTCCGTGAAGGGAACATTTACTTCGGCATTAACAGGCTCTTTCAGGCTTCTTGGGAGAGATACATCCATATTAGTGAAGGGAATGTGCTCATTGGGAGGCGACTCGAGGACCATAAACAAGGAGGTCTCAGCGTGTCTTATGTAGCATGTCAAGATTGTCGAGCACAGCAACTTTCCTGAGCAGCTTTCTCCAGATCTGGACAGCAGCGCTGTTCTCACACCGCCATCTGAGCTTCAGACTCCCACTCCCGAGTATCTGTGTCACATTCATTCTCACAAAGGGAGAGAACTGGAGTGAGGTAACCCAATCACAAAAGAACTCACTTGATATGCACTCACTGATAATATCTTAGCCCAGAAACCTATAATACCCAAGATACAATCTCCAAAACACAAGAAAATCAAGAAGAAGGAAGACCAACACGAGGATACTTCATTCCTCCCTAAAATAGGGAATAAAATATTCATGAAAGAAGTGGCAGAGACAAAGTTTGTAGCTAAGACTAAAGGATGGACCATCCAGAGACACCCCACCCAGGGGTCCATCCCATAATCAGCCACCAAACGCAGACACTATTACATATGCCAGCAAGATCTTGCTGAAAGGACACTGATATAGCTATCTCTTGTGAGGCTATGCCAGTGTCTGGCAAATATAGAAGTGGATGCCCACAGTCATCTATAGGAGATGCACACAGAGATCCCAATGGAGGAGCTAGAGAAATTACCCAAGAAACTGAAGGGGTCTGCAACCCTATAGGTGGAATAACAATATGAACTAACCAGTACCCCCAGAGCTCGTGTCTCTAGCTGCATATAAAGCAGAAGATGGCCTAGTCAGCCATCGTTGGGAAGAGAGGCCCCTTGGTCTTGCAAACTTTATATGACCCAGCACAGGTGAATGCCAGGGCCAAGTAGTGGGAGTGAGTGGGCAGGGGAGCAGGGCGGGGGGAGGGTATAGGGGACATTCGGGAGAGCATTTGAAATGTAAATGAAGAAAATATCAAAAATAATAATAATGATGATAGGAGAGAACTGAGGTAGTTTTCATCATCCCATAGAGCACTCTCCTGATTGGTCAGATTCTGTGCCCTCCTGATTGGTCAGATTCTGTGCCCTTCCGTCTCAGTTTTGTTCAATCTGAGTCTATTAGCTTTGACTCACAATCATTTATAGCTAGGATCACGGAATTGACACATACTACTTGTGTGCCTGCATCCGTTGCTTTTCTATTGCTGTGATAAAATACCACAACCAAGGCTACTATTTAGAAGGGGAAGAGTAGTAGGCTTGCAGTCCCGGGGGGTGGGGGTGGGGAGCGTGGCAGCAAACAGCAGACATGGCAGCTGGAGCAGATGCTGACAGCTCACATCTTGGGTCACAAGCAGGAAGCAGAGAGCGCACTTGGAATAGTGGTAATCTTTTAACTCTTCAAGCCCACCTCTGGCGACACTTCCTTCTACATGGCCACACCTTCTGAGTTTTTCCCCAAGAACAGCATCACCAACGGGCAACCAAGTGTTCAAATTCCCACCCCACCCCACAACTGTTTGTGCACACACAAAGCACTTACCGCGTCTTTCAAGGCATCTGGATTTCTGGCAAGTGGCAGACAGGAGGTGGCTAAGTGATCAGCTCCTTTGAGAAAGCTTGTCACTGTGTTTACTAGACGTGAACACCTCCCATAGGACTCAAAGGGGAAAAGACTCATAGGCACTTGCACCCAGTTCTCTGTCCTTTGTCCCTCACACCTTTTCCTTTCCCAACTTTGCTTTATGTCCCCTCGCTGTGATAAATCACAGCCTTACTCCAGTGAATTCTCCCAGCAAACCACTGAATCTGAGGATATCCTGGGGGACCCCCCCCCCCAGAATACATCCAATCAGATGTAGAGATTTTCATTCGACTTAGAGTAGCATATTTCCACACTGTGTGTGTGTGTGTGTGTGTGTGTGTGTGTGTGTGAGAGAGAGAGAGAGAGAGAGAGAGAGAGAGAGAGAGAGAGAGACTCCAGCCCTGCATTTGTTCATCACAGCTATTTAGTTTACGGAAATGTAAAAGAAAGCTTTCTCTGGAGCAACTAAAAGGTTAATGGAGGAGAAGAAAGAGACCTGGCAGGGTGGACCCCAGCAGGAGGAAGCTGACGCCTGAAAGGTTCAGTCTGCAGGGCTGTTCAGCTCATTGACTCAGCATTACTGGACACCGTGAAAAGACTGCCAAGAGTGAGCACTTTCTGCCTCTTCCATACATTCTTAATGGCCTGGGTTCCTCAGCATGACCCTGGTACACAGATCAGTTTCTCCGAGTAACTGGATCTATTCTCATCGATTTCTAGGTTTCAATGGTGAATTCTAAGCGACACCCAAGAGTGGGATGGAAGCCCTACCATTGCTCCTATGCCTGTTCACTCCTGGGGAGTTGTGTAGACAGACTGAGGGCCTGTGAGTCAGTGAGGTTTTTATGATAAATGTCAGTGATTATACTGATAAGAGACTTCTCCTGAACTAGGCAAGAAAAGGCATTTTCTTCTCAATGGGGAAAAATAGAATAAATTGCTTTCTACGAAGCCTGAGGCTGGCATATTCATCCTGCTTCTTCCCCCCCAAGAGTAAAAATGGGAAAGAAAAGAAAAAGAAGATCTTAGCAGTGGTTCTCAAGTTTCCTAACACTGTGAACCTTTAATACAGTTCTTCATGTTGTGGTCACCCTCAACCATAAAACTATTTTCGTTGCTACTTCACAACTATGACTTTGCTACTATTAAGGATCATAATGTAAATGTCTGATATGCGACCCCAGCGGGGTCACAGCCCATAGGTTTAGAGCCACTGTATGAGAGGACAGAAGGCTAAAGTGGGAGTGGGAGAGAGAAGAAAAGCTAACTGCTAGAGATTGAAGGAAAGGATCTCTCAGCCATGGGCCCCTGGGAAACCTCACCAGGAGAGAAGATACAGCCAGAGACCCTCAGGTGCCACCCAAGTACCTCTCAATGGGCCCAGGACAGCCCAATCTGGCAGCAGCCTTTAGACAATCATTTTGATCAAACAAACAGTATTTAAGGCCTGAGCCCAGAATGTGAAGACGATTGCTTACACCTGAGCTACAGAAGGAATCTCTGTCCTTTGGTTTCTTTTTATTTCCCTTTACATTTTTTTTTTTACTTTTATGCATGTACATGAATTATACATAACAATGGGTTCCGTTGTGATATTTTGTAATGTACATAATGTATTTTTTAAAGCGCATTCACCTCACCTGACCTTTCTTGCTCCTCGCCCACGCCTGCTCAGCTCCTTTGCCCCAGTTAGTCTTCTTCCTCTTTTCATGTTTTTTAGGGGTCAGATGGGGTGGCTGGGTTATTTGTTTTCGTTTTGGTGACATACTGCATTTTATTAGGGATTCTCATAAACCCCTGGTTAGGGACTAGAGAGATGGCTCAGCGGTTAAGAGCACTGACTGCTCTTCCAGAGGTCCTGAGTTCAATTCTCAGCAACCACATGGTGGCTCACAACCATCTGCAGTGGGATCCAATGCCCTCTTCTGGTGTGTCTGAAGACAGCTACAGTGTACTCATATACAAAATAATAATAATAATAATAATAATAATAATAATAATAATAATAATTAAATAACACCTGGTTGGGGTTATTTACTAAGGCATAAGCTCCCTACAGCTGAAGAACATATCTCTCCCTCTCCCGCTGGTTATCAACTTCTATAAGGGGGTCATGGCTTTGTGAGCTTATTTCCCTTGCCAACATTATCTACCTATAGATGTCTACACTGTCCTCTTGGAGTGCCCGGACCTGTACCACCACCTCTGCCTCACGTGCACCGTGGTGGGTCTCAGGCTGATAATCACAGCCTTTGTGATGTCAAGGACGCAATGGCGCTGTCATACCTCATCCCAGTCTGACCCATCCTCCGGCTTGAGCATCCTTTCTTCCCCATCTACTGCAGTGTTGTGAGGGAGCAATCTGGACATCTGGCCTGTGACTGAGTGGTCTGCAGGTGATCGTTCTCATCGCTTGGACCAGTTCTGAGTCTCTGTAATGCCCCCACTGCCACACTGTAAAAGGGAGTTTCTCTGACCAAAGCAGATGGCATCACCACTCAGTGGCATGAACAAAACTATTCAGAAAGCAGTTGTGTGAACACATTCCCACTTAGCAAAACAGAAGTAATAGCTTTCCCAGTACGACCTATGACCTGCCCAGCTTCAAGCTTTTGACTAGGCTCACAGAACCAGATGTGTCTTTATGGTACCCTTAAGCTGGGAAAGAGCTCAGGCCTCAGGCCTACTGCTTCTTTGTGGATATTTAGTTGTCTAGGGTCCCTTCTTTGGAAGCCTTTCTCCATTCCATGTGGACTGTGTAGTTATTTACAAGAATGGACAGCCTGCTATAGGATGGTATCAAGAGCAAACAGTGCAGAAGGGGTGAGTGCAGGGCATAGTGGAGCTAATCAGAACCTTTCCCTGGATGAATCTTTGGGCCTTAAAAGAATAGAAGCTTGTATCTTGCTACGATGGCAAGGCAGAATGTGAACTGAGCTGCAAATCAGCCTTCTTTATAGCCATATGGAAAAACCAAAACAGCACCATAAACCGAGATTCCAGGGTGTGTGTGTGTGTGTGTGTGTGTGTCAGAGAGAGAGAGAGAGAGAGAGAGAGACAGAGACAGAGACAGAGACAGAGACAGAGACAAAGACAGAGAGAAAGACAATGAGATAGAGTCAGAGAGACAGAGACAACTGGCACACACATTATGTCTGGCGTTGCTACCATAACATTGTTGGCTTAAAAGAGGAGACATCCAGTCTCACAGAAAGCTAGAGACCAGAGCCACACAATGTCATAGAGAAAGCTAGAGACCAGAGCCACACGATGTCACTGAGATAGCTAGAGACCAGAGCCACATGATGTCACTGAGAAAGCTAGAGACCAGAGCCACACAATGTCACTGAGAAAGCTAGAGACCAGAGCCACACGATGTCATCGAGGCTCACTTCCCTCCAGGAAGAATGTGTTCTTTGTTCACACAGCCTTCGGTGCTTGACATTCCCTGATGTTTCTTGGCTCTGGTCGCAACATGCTGTTCTCCATTTTTCTGTTCATGTCACCTTCTCCCCTGTGTTTCTCTTCTCTTTGATCTGTGCACACTGTTCTGTTCCTTTAAGGATAATGCACATGGTTGCCTTTAAGGCTGCCCTCTTGGATAATCCTCCTCTGCTCAAAGCCCTAATCACATCTTTGACATAAGAACGTGTTTATTCTTCTACCATATACGGTAACGTTATATATTGCAGGATTTTTTTTTTAAATTCTTCTCTCAAATGTTACATCTCAACCTCAGTTTCCTCTCCTTCCTATCTTTCCAGTCCCTCCCTTGCACTCCCCTCTCCTCCATATCCACTCTTCTTCTGTTTCCCTTCAGAAAGGGTCAGGTCTCCCAGGGATATAACCAAATATGCCATACCAAGTTACAGTAAGACTAGGCACATCTCATATTAATGCTGGACCAGTAGGAGAAGGTTCTCAAAATCAGACAAAGGAGTCAGAGATGGCCCACTCCCACTGTTAGGAGTCCCATAAAAACACCAGGCTAACACGTATAATATATATGGAGAGGACCTAGGTCAGACCCATGCTGGCTCCCTGATTGTTGGTTTATTCTCTGTGAGCCCCTATGGTCCCAGTTGATTATGTGGGTTTTCTTGTGGTATCCTTGACAACTCTGGGCTCCTACAATCCTCCCTTCCTGTCTTCTGCAGTGGATCTCTGCTTTTGACCTCATCAGTTGCTGGATGAAACCTCTCTGATGTGGATTATGTGAGGCCAAGGACTTTTTTTTAACCTACTAGAAGTTCCATTCAGGTCTCTGACAGTTCGCCTACTTCCAGCAGCTCCTTAAGCCTGTAGAAACCACCAAGGCTCCTGCCTTTCACCAAGCCAGAAAGTTTCCTCTTGGCAGAGGTGAACATGACTTGGATTCAGTGAGTCAAGTAAGAGATGTTTTAAATCATGCAGGTCTGTGTCTGCAGCAGGCTGGGCAGTGGAGAGGACCGAAAGGCTGTGGGCAGAACCTTGACTCCTCTGCCAATGTGCGAGAAAGCCCTGTTCCCTTTTCCAGATGTGTGAGTTCAGAACCCTGACAACCATTTATGCTTAAAGGATCAGCAAAGGTGTTTATAGTATCTTGCTGTCTTAAATACCCTAAAATAATAACTGTGGCCTGATGATCAGCTGCACTTTTTTCAATTGTGTCTAAAAGAAAACAAATCCAAAAGATCCCCAAAGGTCAAGGGTACCCTGATGATACTCTCGACTCTATTTTCTGTCTCGGTCTCTTCAGGTCACAGGCAAAGGTATCCTGTAGATCCAAACTCTGGCAGACAGGACCCAGACCCATAGCATAGAGGTGCAGCTCTCTCATGGGTGGATACAAATCCCCGAATCAGAGGTCTTCAGCTCTGTTGACCAACTTCGGTCAGGTGCCTGCTCTGAAGAAATTGCTGTGGTCAAGTAGATGAAGTGTTCTGACTGGTTTTCTCCAAGTCTTTCTTTCCCTCCAACTCTGTGGTTCTCAAGCTTCCTAGTGCTGCGACTCTTTAATACAGTTCCTCGTGCTGTGGTGACCCCCAGCTATAACATCTTTTCATCACTGTAATGTTGCTACTGTTATGAGTTATAATGTAAATATTTTTTTAGAGAAAGAGATTTGCCAAGGGGGGTACCCTCAAGTTGAGAACCACTGCCTCAGGGGAGGTAGAATGTGTAGCTGGGAGTGGCAGAGGAATGGCCACTGGAGTAAAATGAAGCACTATTAGTTTAAGCACAACGAAAGCATGCAACTTCAGAAGACTGAGCACGCCCTCCCTCTCACGACATTTAAGAATCCTACCAAGTTCTGCTCTTTATCCAACTACATATGCCTGTCACACTCATCATGAATAGGCAGGTATCATAGTTTTTATGAGTATGCTATGAAAATTTATACAACTAACATAAAAATTTTCCAAAAATAACTTAGAAGTATTGGTATGTGTCTTGAGGTACTTTTGACCTTTAGAAAGGGATACTGCACTAGATATATCAATAAACGTATACATGTTGAATGCATACTTCACTTCCCCAAAGATGCTGATCTAAGAATCTTGTCATGGGCTGTCTCAATGATTAGTTGAAATGTCTCTGTGCATTTGATTAACTAACCATAAAAATAGTGTATTTAAGGAGTCCTTTGGCCTAAGTGTGAGATTTTGTTTTCTGTAGCCAGTGATCTTTAGGTTTCCAGTTACATACCCACACCAATAACTATGGGCTAGATATATGTTGTAGCATACTCCATCAGGAAAGGACATGAGGAGTTAAAGACAAAACTATGGATATTTTAAAAACACTTTTTATGTTTATATGTGTCTTAGTTAAGGTGAGAAGTCATGACCACAGCATTTCTTACATAGAAAAGCATTTCCTTGGGACTGGCTTACAGAGGTTTAGTCCATTGTCATCACGGCAGGAAGCATGATGGCAAACAGGCAGACATGGTGCTGGAGAAGTGGCTGAGAGTTCTACATCCAGACTGGCAGACAGCAGGAAGAAACTGAGACACTAGACCTGGTTTGAGCATTTGAGACTTCAAATCCCACCTCCTGTGACACACTTCCTCCAACAAAGCCACACCTACTCCAACAAGACCACACCCCCTAATAATGTCACTCCCTATAGGCCTATGGGAACCATTTTCACTCAAACTGCCACAGTGTGTATATGTGAATGTATGGTACTGGGGTCTAAACCTAGTGCCTCATACATTGTACTATGGAGGCCTTTCTCCTCTTCTTTCCTTCCTTCCTTCCTTCCTTCCTTCCTTCCTTCCTTCCTTCCTTCCTTCCTTCCTTCTTCTTTTCTTTCTCTTTCTTTCTCTCTTCTTTTTTTACTTAACAAACAAAACATTGTTTTAGTTCATTAGAACAACAACAATAATGAATTAGTTAAGTGTGATGTCATCACTCCATTTAGAAATGCTTGCTGAACATTGTAGTGATGTTGCCCGTCTGCTTCTAAGGCCCGTTTATTTCACATTTGGTTTTATAGCTGTCAAAGTTGGAGACGTGAACTCATTGCCCTTGCCTGACATGCATCCATCCCAAACTCATATGCAGCTTTTATTATATTAGGATAGGTAATTAAGACTGAGTGAGATCGTAGTCAGGCTCTAATCTGGTACCACTGGTCTGTTCCTTACAAGAAGAGGGACAGACACCAAGCCAAAGGTAACTTGAGGACCGTGGGGAAAGGGACGATGTTCAAGCTTATGAGTGACATCTCAGAACAATCAGCCCGTCTGCCTTCTGGAGTTATAGCTTGAGTGGTTGGTGCCATCTCCTTCCACAGCAGTTTGTTATGGTGACCCTCCAGAATCACAAACTCACGGATCTGCATGAAGACAGGTGCCACCAGTTCGGCTCCCAAACTCGAGCCTCCAAATCTCAGTCGTAGGAGTCAGTCTTGCAAAGTTTTTTGTGGAACTTTAGTGAGTAAATTTCCCTATAAATTATTCATTCTTCAACTTAACTAAAAGTTGTTGCATTTTTATATTCTTATCCAAAGGGTAAATAAACCACTTAAAAGATTGTACTAGAGTTCTGTTCTGTTTTGTTTTGTTTTGCTCTAAAAATGCTTCTATAAAAGTCTTAATGTGGACAAAAAAAAAAAATCACCTAATTAGTTAGACACATCCAAGAATTCAATTTCAAAATATTTCTTCATATTTCTTTTCCAAAGCAATTGCTCTCTGGCAGTCCTTATTAGCATTGTCCTGAAGTGATGGATTGTGTGCAGATTTATTTTCATCTGATAAGAAGTGTCGTGCCGACACATAAATAGACAATAACAAATTGGGAACAGCTGTCTCTTTGTCAAATATCGATGCAGAATTTCAAGTTTAACAACGTCTAAAGCCTCTATCCCAAGATCATCTGGGAGCATCGGTAGGGATAAGAAATTTCCAGTCACTTCTCATGTCATTACTAAGTATTACAAATAGTTCGCTGTGCGGTGATGTATAAGATTTGTCAGATTAACCGTATCAGTGACTTTTGTCATGTGCCATGCAGCCCCAGTCTCAGGATCTTCGCTGAGTCCCTCTTCCATGGATACTGCAGTGAAGGAGTCAAGGATGAGCCTGGCTATAATCCCCTCCTGGGATACATTCTTCCTCCCTCGAGTGGCTTCATTCCCAGAGTTGCTGCAGAAAATGCTGTTTCCATTAAAGATGCAATGTATTATTAAGACTATATCTATTCTGTTATTGCTATCCTTAGTAGCTCATCAAAACACAGTTCTTTGCAGATTTCATTCCTGAGCCTGGATGTAACCAATGTAACGATCTCAGGAGCATCTGAGAAAGTTGTGCTTTTGTTCACTTTGCATCAGATCTCCCACCAGGTCTAATTTGCTGTAATATCAACCATCATTGTTTTCATTTCTTTTTGACTGTCTACTAGGAATTTATATACAGTCAACCCTTGTTATCCTGCAGAAGTGTTTCCAGGGTAACTCTGAAGTGTCCACAGTGCATGGATAATTAGTTCCTTATGTAAAATGGGGCAGTGTTTACGTATATCCTATTTTATTCACTCCCATATACTTCAAATCATATCTATATTGCTTATAGTACCTGATAAAATGTAAATACTGCCACTGGCCACTAACCAGCATTGTTTAGGGAACAATGACAAGGATGACAAGTTGTAGTGTGTTCATTACTAATACAAACATTTCCCTGAATGTCTCTATTCGTGATTAGTAGAATCTGCTTATGTAAAACCCAAAGGCATGGGGGACCAAAGAATGCATTTTTATCTTCTCACCATGTTGTTCTTCATTTAACTATTTCTACTATATGTATATGTGTAGGTGCATATGTGGGTGTGGGTAGGCATGCACGTGTGTGAATGCATATAGAGTCCAGAGATTAACCTCAGGTTAATCTCTCCCTGGCCTTAAATGAAGTAAACCAGGTTGCTTGCTGGTGTGCCCCAGAGATCCACCTCTCTCTGCCTCGAAAGCAGAGGGTTGTGCCACCATGCCCAGCTGTTTTTACATGAGTTCGGAGACTCCAACACAGGTCCACCAGCTTGTGTGGGCAAGTTAACCAACTGAGTTGCCTCTGAGCCCTTTTACCATCATTGAATAAAACAGGGAGATGCCTTCCCCCACAAAAGGTATGGGTTTTGTAAGACTCTTAACCAAGTGAAATTTTTTAAAGCATCGTATTGACTATCACGTGTCTTTAAACATCATTGAAGAGAAAGAACACAGTAGGTTTGCCTTTTGTCTGGATACCCAAGTTCTAAAGGTCCTAAGCATTTAACCAATACTCCAAGGCACTTAAGATCAGGGTTTCACTAGTAACCATGCACACGCATTACCACTTAGTTAAATTAACTCTAATCTCTGCATTTGAAATAGGTTTACCATTACTTTTGAAGTCTTGATCAACTTATCAGATCTGATTGCCATTACTTTCACCATGCTAGTGCGACAGACAGTGAACTCTTTCAAAAGTAGGAACAATGTCAACTCTACTCTTTCCTAAGCTTTTCTAGGAAAAAGCTTTGCCTTCAACTCAGAGGTCTCTTGTGATTTGTTTGTTTGTTTGGTTGGTTGGTTGGTTGGTTTAGGTTTTTTTATTTTTTAGCTGAAATGGCAGCTAATCTAGTTTAAACCAAATAATACCACATGTAGATCTTGTTGTAGTACATCATAGACGATTATAGGGAACTAGCTCTTGTCAGTCCTACCAGCTCAGAGCAGAAGTCACAATCCAAGCTGTGAACTCACAACTACTCTGAGCATCTCGTCCCTGAACCTCTAGACACAACCAGCCTGGTTTTTAGATGGATCTAAGGTTGGGTCCCCATGTGTCTAAGTCAGTTGATTCCCCCAGTCACAGTGATCAGTTAAGGAGACACAAAGAAAATCAGTTTGGATCTGGGTGGTTCCCACATGAAATCCCAGTATTTGGGAGGGTAAAACGAGAGGATTGCCTGATTATGAGTGAGATTCTGTCAGGAAAGAAAGAAAGAAAGAAAGAAAGAAAGAAAGAAAGAAAGAAAGAAAGAAAGAAAGAAAGAAAGAAAGGAAGGAAGGAAGGAAGGAAGGAAGNGAAAGAAAGAAAGAAAGAAAGAAAGAAAGAAAGAAAGAAAGAAAGAAAGAAAGAAAGAAAGAAAGAAAGGAAGGAAGGAAGGAAGGAAGGAAGGGGAGGGAGGAAGGGAAGGAAGAAAGCAGGGAGGGGAAAAGAACAAAATCTCTACTTGGACTTTAAAAACATATCTTAAGATGTCTATGACATCTCCAGAAAAAGGCTAACTCCCTCGCCTACGTTCGTCCTCTAGGGTCAGTTTCTCACCTTGAGAACAGACTGTAGCTCCCAGGAAGCACCCGGTAAATTCTGGGAAAGACATGAGATATGACTCTGAAAGTTAAAAAAAAAAAAAAAAGTGAGACGTAGGCCCTGGGGACACAGGCGAGGTCCTAGGAGAAGAGTCCCCAGCCCTTGTCCCAGCACTTCTCATGAGTCAGTAAATCGCCGGTGACATCACAGCTACTTATTTAAATTGGCTTCTATAGAGAGGACACTTGAATAAATATCTATTACTCACAATGGAAAATATCCCTCACCAACCCAACTCCCTCTTATAGTTAGTTCTGATGTTGCTCTTATCTCTTTTGTCTCTGTTTGTTGATTACGCTTAATCAAGAACAATTATGTCCTTAGTATTAAACAGAGAATAATAGTGTACAATAAAATGCTAAAACATTTTATTGGGAAAATATCTGAGTTTTCCTGATCTTCAGTTTTCTTATCGGAAGATGGGAATCACTTTTAAAAGCTTTCAGTGTCTTGTAACAGTTACCTAAAAATCCTGCATGATGCAAGCTCTCTTCTCTCTGGCACATAGTACTGGCTACCATTTAGATGCCAGGAAGATCAATAAAATAATAATGGTTCTACCGTTTATAGAGCCCTGCTTTCTGTCTGCCAGGCACTTTTTACAACCTGCCACTTTAAATTGCACTGAAGGGCATCATGACTGCCATTTGTCAGATGCTAGAACCTAGGCCGGGAGAGGGCAAAGGTTAGCAGCTGGTAAGTGCAATGCCAGCATAGAAAGCCAGGTTGGTTTTGACTTCAAACTTAAATACTTTCTACTACCCCCAAGTTGTTGTCAAGAAAAGGACAAGCAAGAGATGCAGAGAAACTCATTTTCAGTTCTGAACGCAATCAAG
Organism: Mus pahari; assembly: GCF_900095145.1. NCBI lineage: Eukaryota > Metazoa > Chordata > Mammalia > Rodentia > Muridae > Mus > Mus pahari. The sequence continues at coordinate 32,778,965 of NC_034601.1, forward strand.
AGACTTTCGGTAGAGGAACAGCCTTGCCAGTTTTGAGGGCACACAGCATTGTTATCAGAGGACAGAAGCAAACCTTAGTACATCCGAGCTCATTTCTTCAACCCTAGCACACTGACAGGCAGGGTAGCCAATGGGGGCCATTTATGCTCTGTTCATCTTGATCCAACAAGTAGGAAGGCACGCAACAACTGACTGGTGAGCTTCAAAGAATGTGTCATTCTCTCTGTGTTCTATTTTCCTTTCTATTGCTGTGATAAAAGACACCGACCAAAAGCAACTTAGGGGGAGTGTATTTCACCTCAGAGGTCACAGTTCATCACTGAGGAGAGTCAGGGTAGAAAGAGCCCCAAGTGGGAACTTGGAGCAGAAACCTGGGAGGGATGTTGCTTGCAGACTCATGCATAGCTAGCTTTCTAGCCCAGGACCAGGTGCCTACAGAATGGTGCCACCCACAGTGGGCTAGGTCCTCCGACATCAACTATCAAGTCAATGCCTCCACAGACATAGGCCCATCTAATAGGCAATTCTTCTCTTAGCTTCAGGCTATGTCAAATCAGCAGTCAAAACTAACTAGGGCATTCCTCTTAAGTATAGAGGACATCGAGTATTTATTTATTTACTTATTTATTATATTCATTAATTTTGCTTTTTCATGCAGCTGATTTTACAAGCAGGTTTTCCAACTCTCCCTGTGCCTATGGAGTGTGTTTGATTCTGGGGTTCAGCAGTAGCAGACCCAGCGAAGCTCTGGCTGTTCTAAAGCTGTGGCCAACATTCCAATATGAGCCATAACATAGTTTACATTTTGGTTTCCATCTGTGTAGCACTCGGGCTATCTCAGTGTGGAATTTAGGCATAATTTTGAAGCCTTCTGCCGTGGGTATTCAGCGGACCTTGGGAGAAGATAAACTAAGACAAGTTCAGAGTACACCAGGAAACCTGGTGTGATGAGAGCATCGGGGAATGTGATAAAGAAGGTGAAGACAAGACAATAAGGTTTGGCCACGGGGTGTAATGGAGTGCTTACAAGGAAGGCAGAAAGGTTGGATTTGGTGTGAGAGAAGAAAGTGGATGAAGTTTCTCAGTGGACGAAGATGTGACACGGTAGTATCCAAACCCCAGGGCGAATGAACATGGCGGTTATTTTTCAGTGCAGTCAAGAATGAGTATGCCCGGTTCAATCTGCTTCCAGTGGCGGCTTCGTGAATTTCTGAGTGAGGACTGAGAGTCCGCAATAACAGAGTAGACCTGGGCACAGAACTGAAGGGCTGCATAGGAGATCTCTGTGAGAAACCGCTTAGGCTATGGTGACAGACAGCCCTCCTATGGGAAAAGCACAGGAAGTTTGGAGGCCAGCCTGAAAAGAAGTAATGGGCGGCGACGCCTGAGCAGGTGGAAAGAAGTCTGAAATGTGTCACACAAAGATTTATTCCTGGCCACCAGAGATAGGGAAGCCAGGACAGGAAAGAGATAGGGGATCAGCATTCTTAATTATAGAGGCAGCACACCTTTGAAGACCTCTGGGGAAAGAAATGTTGGTGGAGATCAGAGGCTCAAATAGGGACTTTTCCAGAAATGGCAAGGGTGCTAACCGGAGATTGGTGAGGTGGAGAGAGATTAGAGTTCCTGGATTGGAGGGAAGCATATAAAAACGCTGCAGAGCAGGGCACTTGCCCCCTCTCCCCAGTACACCCACAGCTGAATGCAAAGGAGCTTTCTGCTCACCAGCCCATCTTGGGCTCCTGTGCCCACTTCCTTCTTGGGCTGTAGTGACACCCACACATCCTCTACTCTCCCTTTTCCCTTTCAACAATGAAGGGTGGCTCTGGGATGCTCAGGTTCGAATCCCAGCCCTGGCATGGATGCCCACTGTGCTGTCCATCTGGTTGTCGCAGCAGTTCTCAGGGAGTTCCTTCTGTCACCCACCCCAACCCCCAACCCCCAACCCCCCGCTGCCGCAGGCCAGCGTCCCTCCCGGGCGTGGGTTTTCTGTGGTTTCCCCTGCCTTTGTTTCAGGGTCCCTTGAGACACGGACACCCAGTGCCTTCTCTTGAGATATCTGAGGATTCTTGGTTGGGGTCTAGGAGAGGACCGGGCGGTTTGCGGTGCATGGACGCTCCTGGGCTCCGGGCGGGGACCGGGAGGAGGGAGCGCAGCGGGAGCCGCGGGGGCAGCGCTGCAGAAGGGGAGGAGAATGGGGAGGAGCTGGGGGGCCGGCGGGCGGGGAAGGAGGGGTCTTAAGGGGCGGCGAGCCCAGGTCGGACTTCCTCGGAGCCTGGTGATCGGCGACGCTCCCACCTTCGCCTCTAACTCTCTGCCGCCACCCTGCCCAGTGTCCTCCGGATCCCGGACCCGAGCACGGTGAGCGCGGTGCAGAGGCCCGGCCGCTGCGGGCACAGAGTGTGCTGGGAGGAGGGGGATGAATCTGCGGGACCCGAAGAAGTTTCTAGGGTCTGAGCGAGGGCCCAGCGCCGTCACTCTCACCCTCTTCTCTCTTCCGCAGATGTGGAAACGCTGGCTGGCGCTCGCGCTGGTGGCCATCGCCCTGGTCCACGGCGAGGTAGGTGACCGGTCTCTGGGGTTTGCGCCCCAGCGGTCGAGTGTGCACTCTAAGGATGCTCTCTGAGGGTGAGACTGAAGGTCCCCCAGCCTTACGATGGTGTGGGATTCTGGCACGCTCGGAGCAGAAATTCTACCTAACAAACTTAGATCTCAATTCTTGAAATAGTTTGGGCCATAAGCTGAAGCCCTACCACGCCTAATATGGAGGGAGGCTGGGGAGTGGGGAGAGAGGACGGACTGGGCGGATGGGAGCAGAGGCTGCGGCCAGAGCAGAGTTCAAAAAGGCGCCTTGAGTTCTGTTCACTTCAGAGGAAACGGAGAATAGTTAGGGACTTTTTCTTTCCAAGTCTTTCCTAGCGGGGGTGGGGGGGTGGGGTGGGGAGACTTAAAAGATTTTTTTTTAACAGCAAAATGAAATTTCCTTTCTCCTTCATAGAGTGAATTGAGATTTCCTGAAATGCATTTTCTTCTTTGTAAAATGCCCTGGATTTTTGTTGTTGTCCTTGTTATTATCTGGGCCCCATAAGAGCCTTTTACAATCCAAATTTCCCCCTTAAACTCAGTTGAGCAAATGTGGGAATCTGCGGCTCTACCCTTTGGGGACCTCTGGTTTCCAGTTAAAATATGTAGAGTCTCTCTCTCTCTCTCTCTCTCTCTCTCTCTCTCTCTCTCTCTCTCTCTCTCTCTCCTTCTAATGTTTTCTTTTCAACTCCAGTGACCTTCCTGAGACACTACAAACAAACCAGCAAACCCTATGGCACAAGCCCCTCCATTAACTCAAAGGTTTATGGACAGAAAATAAACAATTCTAAATTCCCTGGGCTCCAGTCTCCAGAAAAGTGAGGTCAGAAACTAAACATTTGATAATTGTGGCAGGAAATGTGGAAGGAATTAAAACGCATGAGAGAGAAGAAATGGAATGCACATTACAAAAGAAATAGCTCCCTGGTGGGTGGTTTATAGCCCCTCAGAGTTTTTCTTTCACTTTACAGTTTAGCCCCACCCTTTGCATCACAGCTTGAGTCAACCCCAGAATTCATAAGTGCACACAGTCTTCAGGACTTTAAACACACACACACACACACACACACACACACACACACACACACACACACAGTACTGGTGTGTGTTCCTTTAATTCACTGTATCATTGATTGAGATAGAAACAGTCTATTTTATTCCTAGTGAAATAAAAGCAGCAGGTATTTATTAGGTACCTACCATTTGTATTAAGATTCTACTTTAATCATAGGGAAACTGAGTCAGAGAAGTTTGCGCAACTTACAATATAAGTTATAAAATAGTGAGGGCAAGATGCAAACTCAAGCCACCTGGCTCCAGACGCCAGACAATTCATCACTACCCGGCCCGCTTACAAACAAGAAGGCTTAGTTTTACCAAGTGTTTTGTATCTGCTCGGATCACTTCTACCATTTCTTTTAAAGCCTTTCCGCCCTGGGAGTTGGGCTTTGTCGGTTCCATTTTACAGAGCAGGGAACAAAGTTATGGAAACTCATTAAATCGCCCATGTTCCTATAACTGATCAGCTCTGGAAGTGGATCAGTATGTGACCAGCTCCCTCTACCTTTCAGATACTCCTTGAGGTCCGCTTGCTCCTCAGCCATTTTCTTTGAGTGGAGGAAATAGCCTCGGTGTTTAACCCTGGCTAAAGAATGCTCCTCCATCCTTGTGGTGGCCCTCAGCACTGATAGCCAGCAGCTCTCACCTTTAATTCCAACACGTTGGAAGCAAAGGCAGGCAGATCTCTGTGAATTCAAAGCCAGCCTGGTCTACATAGTGAGTTTCAGAACAACTAGAGCTACACCGTGAGACCCTGATGATTAAGATGATGATAAAATAGCCAGGCAGTGGTGGCACACGCCTTTGTTCCCAGCACTCAGGAGGCAGAGGCAGATGGATCTCTGTGAGTTCGAAACTAGCCTGGTCTACAGAGAGTTCCAGGACAGCCAGGGCTACACAGAGAAACCGTGTCTTGAGAAACCAGATAAAAAATAGTCAATAAAAAGAGAGCTACTCTTCTGTCACAGATGAAGTGAATTCCTGGTTAATTTCACAGCCAGCTTAGGAATTGCCAACTACTTTGTTAAAAGACAGAGCCGTTTGCAAAAGTAAGGGGTCTGTGCCTCATCAACACAAGACTGTGAGTCCCAAGGTCCGGGATCTGTTCTGGGTAACCTGCTCCTCACTCCAGCCTCCTCATCCCACTGCATAACAGAGAACAGCTCACTCCAGGTAGCAAGGCCCTGCACTGCAATGCCCCACCGGAGCTCTGTGGAAGAGCAACATTCAGTTCCCAGGAAACACCTGCAGAGAAAGAGGCAAAGTCCTGAGGCATGAAAACCAGGGGAGCTGGGGCAGAAAAGAGGCTGTGAACTCAGGACACACGGTCAGTGAAGTCAGGACACACAGACAGTGAAGTCAGGACACACGGACAGTGAAGTCAGGACACACNGACAGTGAAGTCAGGACACACGGACAGTGAAGTCAGGACACACAGACAGTGAAGTCAGGACACACGGACAGTGACGAGGGATCCCAGGCAGGAGCCACAACCGCGCCACATTTCGTGACTCCACTTTCATAAGGATTATTATCTTTTAATCAACCAAGCCTTTGTTGCCTGACCTTCCAGATAACACTCGGCAAGTTTTAATGCACATGTTAAATACTCCATCTTTACTCATGGGTGAAAAAAGTAAATTAACCCTCTCGGTGGGAGACGTGACTTGGAATACATTTTAAACACTATAGTGGCAGTTAATGATGCTTGCAGTGGAGGGGTTTTTCCTTGTTAACTATAAGAACATTCAGCAAACACTCAAGTATGGTATTTCTAGTCTTGTGGCATGAATCCATTTTTGTAAAATTTAGATCTGCTACGTTGTGCAAATATTGTTGAATTCTCAGAGAGAGCGAGAGCGAGAGAGAAACATAGAAGATAAAGAGAATTTTCTTGGTGCTCTTTGCTTTAATAATCAAACCCAAAGATTTATTTCACTTTTTTAAAAGCTACGATTATTTTACAAATTCTGTTGGTTTTTGAAAAAGTCCAAGGTGTTTGAAGTCAGCATTCAGAATCAGAGCTGTTCCTTCTTGGGTAAGGGTTGCTGTGATGTTCTTGATGCTAGTGTATAAATTCTATTTGGTTGGATTTGAGAAACTGCTTCTAAATCTCACTAAGAGCAAGTATTACATTATTTCTGTATTTTCAATGCCCTTATACTTGCCACCTCAGAGTAACACAGCGGTTGTTTGTCCCCTTTGTAGTTTCTCTACTTTACCTCCAGTATGTCCCTGCAGCCAGCCTCCATCAGAATAATGCCCCACCCATGTGAGCACACACCCACGTGCTCTTCAGAGCTCTGCACACGGCTCTAGATATACACGTATTGGACAGGACTAGGTTCAAGTTGGGGGAGCAGCAGAGGAAGGCTTCTACTAATATTCATCCCCTGGCCTACTCTCTCTTTCCATACCCCTCCTACTGAAATGACCACTAATTTTTTTTTTGGGGGGGGGGAGGAATTATGCAATTGGGGGGCCAGAGGTAGTATAGAGAATTCCAGGTATAAGTTTGTATGCCCCTGGAGTCTTGAGGAGTGTAATTTAGTTCCTCTGACATGACAGGCGAGAGGAGACACAGCCCAACTGCCAGCTTCAAGAGGACAATCTTAGTAAGTGTCCAAGTGTCCCCTATGCACCCTGGCTTAGTTTTATTGCATTCAGGGTCTAGGAATTCATTATGATAAATTACGTATACAAGGGACAGATTTACAGAGGAGATCACTCATTCCAGCAAGGAATCCACACTTGAGCCATGAGCTGGGAATGTATCTCTTGAGACAGTAGTGTGGAGAGGCAATAACAGCTCCACAGACAGATGTGCTTAGCTGTGCTTAGCTGTTAGGCATGCCATGCTAGCAGACTGTCAGGGCTTTGTCCCTAGGAAGCCATGCTGCTTAATGTCATTTACACCTCCTCATGTGCACGGAGTTAACCACTAGGTTAGTATCTGCCAGGCTGGGAAGGGTTGGAAGTGCCTCTGCGTTCTGTAGAATTGTTCATGAGTCTACAGTGTAAACCCCTCCCCCCTCCCCCAACTACAGCTTCAGAAAGAGCACTTGTAGCTTACACATTAGCCAGCAAAATGATCTCCTGTTTATCCCATAGCAAATAAACTACTTGCCGTGATTCTAAAGGTGCCGTTGGGAGTTGAGAAGTTAAAGCATAGCCGGACACCACTGAATAGTCAAAACAGATGGGCAAGCCCCTGGCAGATGGAAATGCTGCTGCTTCCAAGGTCTTTGGAAGGTGGATAGATGCATTATAGTTCCTATGGAAGTGAACTGGGTCACAGGAAGCGTGGGCCAGCAAGTTGAAAGGCTGTAGTAGTAAGTGGCTGTAGGGATTATGGCTGAGGTGGATATAAGGATATAAGAAGTAGTTGGGGGGGGGGTGGAGAAGTGGCTCAGAGGTTAAGAGCACTGACTGCTCTTCCAGAGGTACTGAGTTCAATTCCCAGCAACCACATGGTGGCTCACAACCATATGTAATGGGATCTGATGCCCTCTTCTGGTGTGTCTGAAGACAGAAACAGTGTACTCATCATTTATATCAAGTAAATAAATAAGATCTTGAAGGAGAAGAAGGAGGAGAAGAAGAAGGAGGAGAAGAAGGAGAATTAGTAGTAGTAGTAGTTGGCTAGACAGCACAAGCCTGGACAAGAATTAAAAACAAAAGATAAGTTATAAATACCCAGGGCCACACTGATGGATTGGAAATGTGATTTTTTTTTTTCTTTCTCCTCTCTACATAACTGGAGATGCAGAAGAAGAATACTTCGAATAAGCATCATTATTTATTTATTTATTTATTTATTTATTTATTTTTTGGTTTTTCGAGACAGGGTTTCTCTGTGTAGCCCTGGCTGTCCTGGAACTCACTCTGTAGACCAGGCTGGCCTNGAACTCAGAAATCCGCCTGCCTCTGCCTCTCAAGTGCTGGGATTAAAGGTGTGCATCACCACGCCCAGCTCTGAACAAGCATCTTAATCGCAGTTGTTATATTACTAGGACAAATTAAGTATGTTAGTTCTGTAAGTCAGATGAAGAGTAGTGACCTTGGAGGTTAAATACATACATCTTCCCAGGTTGCCCAGTTCCAAACCCTGTGACTTTGGTAAGGATGCTCTCTCCAAGAGTGAGCCATGAAGGGCCCAGAACTTCCCTTTGAGGTTTCTGTCAGGCATAGCATTGTCTGGTCCAGGTCAAGAATGCTCTGCACACACAGAAGAACCCAGCATGACGTGCAAGGCTTGATTTCTGTGGTCTTTCCTTGCAGCCTACTGGTGGTTCAGGAGCATTAAGTGCTAACAGATGATATTAGATTAGAATAACATTATTAGCAAGTGAACTCAGGGACAGCCTGGTCAACATGGAAAGTTCTAGACCAGCCAGACCTCCATAGTAAGACACAATTAAAATAAAATAAAATAAAATCTGTTATATTGACATAATTTTGAAATTTTCCTTTTTGTTTTTAAAGGTTTATTTATTTTATTTTATGTCTATGAATATACTACCTGCATTATGTCTGTGTACCTCTTGTGTACTTTTTCCCTTTGGAGGTCAGAAAAGGGTATATGCCCCCTGGAACAGGAGTTAGAGATGGTTGTAATCTACCTTGTGGGTGCTGGGAATCAAACCTACGTCTTCTACAAGAACAAGTGCTCTTAACCTCTGAGCCATCTCTCCAGCTCTCAAATTTTCTCTATGTTAATAAAATCCATACATCTATAACATGTAGCTTGATGACCTTTTACACAAGGACATTCTCAGGTAGCCACTCCCCAGTGAAGACAGAGGATGCTGGTGAAGAAAGGCTCTGAGTTCAAGGCAGAAAAGTCACATAGTGGGACTGTGTGTCAGAGGGTTTGCTCCAGCATGCAGTTCATCATTCCTTGGTGAAGAGGGATTTTCTTTTAATCAATCTCTTCGTGTCTAGTGACATTTGGCAGGTTCTTAGTCCATGCTTTAGCAATAATGAATTTTTACAAATCAGTGAAAAGGTTAACTCACTCTCTCCAGGAGTCTTGTGATTTAGAAGTTATTTAGGTATTTGGATGTGTAGCTAATTGTTATATATATAAGGAGAGTCTTCATAAGATGCCAATCATGTTATTTAGAAGAGCTGTAAAATTAGAACTGCCCAGACATCTAGTTGAAGAAGGGAGGGCACAGCCATGGGTACCACTCTGGGCTGAATTTGAAAACCTTAGCCATAGGGGTAATTTTATTCTTTGTTCCAGTCTTTTCTGTATTTTCTTAGCTTTTTTTAAAAATGTATCTTAGCTTCATGTCACATGAGAACACAATCCTAACATTTTTCTCATGTGTATGGTCATGTGACCTATATGTATGGATCAATATTGACATGTGTGTGGATACTTAATGGGGTGTCGTGGGTATGTATGCAAATGTATGTGGAGACCCAAGGTTGATGTTGGATGCCTTCCTCTGTCCTTCTCCACCTTTTTAGCCAAGGAATCTCAGTTACACCCAGAGCTCAGACACGTGACTAGACAGTGGTCCTACCCTAAGGGTTTCCTGTCTCTGCCTTCAAAGTACAAGGCTGTAGGGCGGCCACCATGCCTGTCCAGCATTTATGTGTGCTCTGGGCATCTGAATTCCATTTCTCACATTTGTACAGGCAGTGCTCGTCCACTGAGCCATCTCCCAAGCCCAGCATTAACTTTTTCTTTAAAGTGACATTAGGAAGATAAATTCTTCTTGTAAAAGGAAATGGTCACAGGAATCCTCTTGACAATGAAGTATCAAAAAGAATAGGAGTAACAGGGAATATGGACAATATAGAAAGTGAGGTTCAACAACTAGTGGGTCTTCCAGAGAATTGATCACGTGAGTAGTAATATGTGATGATCTTATTAAACACCATAGGCAATGAAAATAAGGACCTGCCAACACTGGAGTAAATGGCCTGCTGAGATAGTGTGACCAAAGCGTGCGTATAGCTCCTACATTCCCCTACCCGTGACAGACATGACTAATCAATCACAGAATTCTTTCCTACGGAAATTCAGAGCAGGTTTGAAAATCTCATTCAACAACACTCCTTGTAACCATTAGCAATCAGTCAGAGTCCCTGTGCAAGATGAAAGCTATTTGTCATTTCTGCTGGAATACTCAATCCAGTTTGGCAAGCACTGACAATTTGTAACTGAAATTAGGATAATTAGATGGGAGACTTCGGAATTGTATGACTGACATAAACAACAGAGAGAAGAAGAGCTGCTGGAACTGATGTTGAAAGTCTCAGGAGAAGCCATATACCAGTTTCAGCCCCAGGTATCTAAGTAAAACAAGCCCTTTCACGCTGGCCATCAGTGAGGAGGCAGCAGTGAGCCTTTTCTTGGCGGCTGCAATGAAATGCACCCTCGCCCTAGCCAAGACTGGAGAACTGCTCTTATCACAGAAAGCATCTTCCACAATAGCAGAGTCTGGCAGTAACTTACTAATAGAACACTCTCTAGGTAGTTGGAGTACAAAATATAGCCTGTAAATTTGCATTTTGTGCTTTGGTTGAAAGATTTCAGTGTAATCTCCTCACAGACTTTTTATGTCCTCATTTGGAAGTAATCACTATTACACTAGCCCCAGGATTAAGTCCAAATTTATGATGCCTGGTATGTCCTCTAAATAGTGTGCCAGGCACTATTTGTGACCAATAAGGCCATTGCCAGATGAACCATGTGACATATGACAAAAGCTATGTTGTATTGCAGGCACATGTGTGTGTTCTTGTATATGTATGTGTCTCTGTGTGTCTGTGTGCATGTGTGTGTATGT
>NC_034601.1:32789517-32817667 GCF_900095145.1 Mus pahari
TGTGTGTGTGTGTGTGTGTGTGTGTGTGTGTGTGTGTGTGTGATAGGATAGTTGAATCCATGTAGGGAAAATGGCTTTTTCTCCTTTCTTGTTTTCAAAATTAAAGTCCTGAGTCTGAGGAAAACATTGTCTTCCCCCAGTCTTTCATTGATCCTTCATAAATATGACATATTAATCTGCAGAAGCCTCGGGCATTACCTCATGGCCCTTCCTGGGGTGTGATATCAGTCACTTTACACACTTCCCTCCATTAGCAGCAGCGTGAGACTAATAGGACTGCACAGGACTTTCCTGGAGGCGCTGCCTGCATCATCACCGTATACAGCCCAACTGGCTCTGGCCGTTAGGGACAACAGGAATGAGCAGCCCGTCCTCACCTCTTGCATCTTGTTTAGAAAATTCTGAGAGACAGCAGTGGGATGTGTGGCCCCTGACAACCAGAATTCCAGGGGCTGCTCCAGGGTAGCTGGGATCGTGTCTGCCTACTGATCTTGTCTTCTCTGTCAGCGTGGCAGCTGCGGCAGCATCTTGTACAGAACTTTATCTGAAATGGTGTCTCTTCTGGGTTCTGGCCTTTTCCTGTTTTTCTTGTCATTCTGAGGTTCCCCACATCTCTCCCTTCATTGTCCCTTGCTCTTGACCTGGGTATCTCCAAGTCTGTTTTGTTTGCCTGTTCATCTGTTTTTTGTTAAACTAAAGCATTGAACCCTAGGCCTAGCTCAACCTCACCAAGAGCTCCACCACTGAGCATGTCCCCTGGCCCCTGTGGCAGAAACTTGCTGTGTGCCTCAGACTGGCCTTGAATTTGTAGTGCTCCTGGGTCTGATTTCCAGAAGCCAGACTCTGAAAACACACCAACAAAGAATGTTGCTTGTAGCATGGCTTCAGCAGTGTACAGACCTAGTCACTCGCTGTTCAAGGCACATCCATGCTAAACAGCTCTAGTACCTGAGCTGATACTGTAGCCTTGCCTGCTCCAACCACATGATCGCCACTTGAATCCAGCCCCAGCTGCCTCTCTGACATGTGTGGAACTGCAGTTATTATTTGGGAATATTGGCAGCTAATGGCCAGAGACTCGGGAGATGTTTTAAGGCAGTTTCTGTGTCATTGAAATGTATTTACAACTGTTCCATACTATGTAAGGCAGAACACAAAATGTCTCTAAACTCCAATCTGGATTGCTAAGTATGGCTGTGTAGTGCACAGATGCCTGCCTGAGGGACCAGTGGGGCCAATCCCACCCGGCACTACACTCATAAAGCCATGTGCCCTGTCACAGGGCCCCCCTGCCACTCAGAAGAGAAGGCCCCTTTCCCCACCAGCTTAGATTAGCAAAGCTTCTCAAAGCTAACATTACCCCCAAGTCATAAACCTATTGGACGGTGGCTGCCATCTCTGAGTCTGTACATTTTAATCAGCTAGTTTCACCAGAATGCTGCGGCCCCCGTCAAGAGCTAGTTCTTTTTAACGAACAAGTTGAAATAACACAACTGGAAAATATTTTTCTAAAACATGGTCTTTCACCCCTACAGTGTGCATCTCTTGCATGTTACTCACTTCAATTTGGGTGGGGAACTGTGAGTTCTCAGGGACTAATAAGATCATCCTCAGGTCCCCATGATAGATGGATTAACGGAACTTCCCTCAGCCTATAGCCAGATTCCAGCTCCTGAAATGAAATGTCTTAGATAGAGCGAGCCCCCAGCCTGGAGCCTGTGGGAAGTTTTGTCCTGTGTTTGCATTAACTGAACAAAGAGCTACAGGCTTTCTCGCCTGGCTCCCCTCCTCCCTCCCTCATTCACTCCTGCTCTGGGAGAGGCCAGCTAAAGTCTAGACAGCAGCGGCTGCTTGGCATCATGCCTTCACAGCAGCCTGCAGGGCTCTGCGGCCCTGACTCCCTCAGCACTGCTCGTTCCCTTCCTTACTCATTTCCTGCTTTTCACAAAGTCAGCCCGGAGTTGTCTTGGGGGGCTGGCATGTACCCACACACATAATTCACATAAGTGAGTGAATTATGAGCCTGCCCAGGATTCAGCTGCTTTGTGAGGTTCTGAACTGAGACTTTACAGCAGGCCACGTGCCTGAGATTACTGTCCTAGCGTCAAGCAAGCTCCCTCCATCTTGGGCCAAAGAAGGCTGGAATGAATAGCCCAGGAGTACCCCAAGTGTGGACTGAAACATGTAACCCCTCATCCCCCCAAAGAGTGAGATTGACCCATCATGTAAAATCTCTCCTCATAAATCCACGCAATTTGGAGCATCAAAATACTCTTACTTAGAAGTAGGATATTTGATTAGCTATTACCTCAGTTTCCGATCCTTGGGGAGCCATGGGAAAGAGAGGCTGGTCAAGGACCGAGAAAACAGAGTGGAGGAAGGCCAGAGTCCCCTGGGTTCCCCTCTTAGGTACTGAGTGCATCAATGAACTCCAGAGTGTGGTGCCTCAAGTGCCTCTGTACCCTGCAATCCCAAGCCCTGATTACCCCACAGATATGAGTCATTTGGCAACTGTGCATCAACACTGGGGTGGGGATGGGGGTGGGGTTGGAATATCCCAGATCCCCCCTGGGACTTAGGGAGGGATCTAAAAACAACAATGGCAATGACAAAATGAAGATCAATCCAAACTCAGAAGATTGTCGTGAGAAAACCGACTTTCTCCCGACTTTTGTAAATGTTCACATTTTCCTTCTGCTATGGCATTGCAAAGGGCTTACAAAAATAGCTGTGTGGAAATGCTGTGTGGAATCCTTTTTGCCTCTCACCATGTTGCCTGGCCCTTGACCAGGATCTAGGAGATCCTGAACAGGTGTTGATGAACGTCCTGCCTCTATCCCCTGGCCCTGATCTGGGAGTCGGCAGTGAGTGTCTGTGGCTGCGTCAGGCACTGGTCTTTGTCTTTGTCATCAACACTGAGATCCAGTGACCTTTGTAAGCAAGCCAAGGTCGCCCTGGAGGCTTCAGCCCACTGGTGTTCTTGGTGCCGTGCCCTGGCTTCTGACTCCAGGCCCTAGTAGATAGCCAGGTGCTAGATTGCCCTGACTTCTGGTCATAAACAGGAGCTAGCCATGCAATGTCTGTGTCCTTCCTGATAGAGGTGCTTGTGCAGGTTGGAACTGTACACGTGTATGTACACACATTTGCACATCCACACACATGCACATTAGCTTAAATTTCACCCCCTCGGGAAACAAAGCTGTCTGCCAGTATCTCGTAGTAAGATTTTCCTCAACAACAGATTCCTATGGAAACTAATGGAAGGGGCACATGTGCGTTGGGATTTTCTCTGATTAACCGCCTCGTTGTACCTTGTGGCTTCTGTCTACTGTCATGATGTCTAAGCCTAGACGCAGTGCTTATCTTTTGTGATTATGAAACTTAACTGCTAGTGAACTCATGTCATTCAGTCAGTCGGTCAGTCATTCTGCTTTAACCAAAAATGGTCAAAACATCTGCAATTAGTTAAGCCAGCTAAGTTTTGGAGAGGGAGTGATGTCTGGGGCATAGCATTTATAAGAAATCGAGAAAATGAATAAGGGACGCAAAGCCAGCCCAGGGGGATTCCTGGTTACTGTCCCAGGGATCAGTGGGTGGTTTAAACCGTGGGGTGGTACTGATACAGGAGGAGTGTCAGCTGGAGCAGCTGTATCTAGTGAAGCAGATGCGCATGCGTTCACAGTGAGCACAGCCGGCCAAGTCCCCTTTACTGACTGAGAGCCTCCATCTTGAGGGCCCAGGAAGGCCTCATGGCTTCTTGCTGGCCTAGCCTGGTTCTCAGAAGCTTTGGTAGGAGAGAGGCAAAGGTTCGCAGCCATTCATTCACAAATGGCTGCTTCAGGCTTCTCAAAACGCTGTAGCTAGGACTCCACCATCAATTAGGGCGGGGCCAGGCTACCCCAGAAACTGCAGGCTCCACTAGTCCCTGAACATTTTTGCAGTGTGAATGTGCCCGTTCATCTTTCTGTCACTTCCCCTCATCCCCTTCACAGGTTAAGACAGGAAAGAAAGTTGCTGATGGGCATGCGGAGAATGCCCTGGGTAGGCATTTATTTTAAAGGCAGGACTTTCTCTTTCTGTATCAGTCGGTGTCTGCATCTTGTTCATCCAAGATTCCTGCAGGGCACCACCACAGGCTGGCTAAGGACCAAGAAAAACCCAACCGAGGAACTCCTGTTGACTTTGGCTTCCTCAATTTCCCTTCTGGATGGTGGAGGGAGGAGAGTGAGGGCTGGCATCCAGGAGCTTACTAAAGCTCGGATGTAGTGAGTTCACTCTTGACTGTGTGACTGTCACGGCAGGAATGACGACAGACATTCCACATGCATGCCCCACCCTTGGGCTATCAGACAATCGAAACAACTGACCCCAAGAGAATCAAAGTGTTCCTGGAAGCTCATGCTGGAAAAGGGGCAAAGACAGAACTAGTGTCAGTCGTGTGGGGGGGAGGGGTTGTGTCCTAGAAGGAGCTTCAACACAGTTCTTCCAACTTATCCGATCACCTTTCAGGGGTGTCCAGAGCCAGTGATGGGGGCCACACCTTTGCCTGGACTACTTAGCACACCTTATGATACCCTCTGTTTAAACCATTAGGACCCTGAGGATGAACTTGGGGGGTGGCACTTTTCCTAATGTGGCTGCAGTGAGTAAATCTCCTCCTTTCTATTTTCACTATTACTTGTTTTTGATTGGTTTATTGAGGATAGGATACCCAGCCTGGATAATTTTAGGGGTTGCCAAGGCTTATTTTTCAAAGCTTTCATTATTAATTAATTATTAAAAAAATTTAAAAAAAAGTTTTAGGACTGGAGAGATGGCTTGGAGGGTAAGAGCACTGACTGCTTTTCTGAAGGTCCTGAGTTCAAATCCTAGCAACTACATGGTGGCTCACAACCCTCCGTAATGAGATCTCACGCCCTCTTTTGGTGCATCTGAAGTCAGCTACAGTGTACTTATGCATAGTAATAAATAAATGAAAAAAATTAATTTAGTGTGGAGGGTGGTCAGAGGCATCGGTTCCCTGAGCTGGCATTACAGTTGGCTGTGCGCTACCTGATGTGGGTGCCAGGAATTGAACTCTTGTCTTCTGAAAAATCTGTGTACACTCTTAACTAAGCCTTCTCTCCAGCGCCTTACTTCTTAATAAAATGTCCTAATTTTTAAGAGTCCATATTACTTTCTGTCTTAGTCAGGGTTTCTATTCCTGCACAAACATCATGACCAAGAAGCAAGTTGGGGAGGAAAGGGTTTATTCACTTCCACACTGCTGTTCATCACCAAAGAAGTCAGGACTGGAACTCAAGCAGGTCAGGAAGCAGGAGCTGATGCAGAGGCCATGGAGGGATGTTCTTTACTGGCTTGCTTACCCTGGCTTGCTCAGCCTGCTCTCTT
Organism: Mus pahari; assembly: GCF_900095145.1. Taxonomy (NCBI): domain Eukaryota; kingdom Metazoa; phylum Chordata; class Mammalia; order Rodentia; family Muridae; genus Mus; species Mus pahari. Next base: position 32,794,909 of record NC_034601.1, read on the forward strand.
ATAGAACCAAGACTACCAGCCCAGGGATGGTCCCACCCACAAGGGGCCTTTCCCCGATTGATCACTAATTGAAGAAATGCCCCACAGCTGGATCTCATGGGGGCATTTCCCCAGCTGAAGCTCCTTTCTCTGTGATAACTCCAGCTGTGTCAAGTTGACACGAAACTAGCCAGCACACTTTTTCCTAGAAATACAACCAGAAAGGAAAAGGTCTGTTTATTTTCTACTAAAGACATGTGTAATCTGACCTGTATGAGATACGGAACTTTTTGTTTGGTTATGCATTTGATATTTTAGGCATTTTTTTTTAAATCCCCCTAAAGTCCTCGGTGGCGATACAGAATCCTGTAGGAACAGCTAATGTTGGAGGATTTTGGAATGATCCGGTCATTTTATAGCTTAGGACACTGCATTTTCCTCAGAACCCCTCTACATGTCGTATCAAACAGAAGGCTCCTCATGTCTTGCTTAAGTTGTTCCATTGAATGGTGGTTTAATTATGAGCCAGCTCTCCACACAAGCTGATTCCCTGGTTGGCTGGGCTATTTTTACAGGTGATGTCTTTTTTCTCAATGTAAGTGGCATTGTCATTTAGGGTTTGTGCTTACTCATGTTATAGTGACCTGGGATGTAAAGACCTCATTCCCAGGCAGCTGGTTTTGATTTATAGGAAATGTCTTCTTTCTGCTGGGGTATGGGGTGGGGCTTGCTTTCTGTGTTGGCTGGCTTGTTGGCTATGTGCCTGTGTGTGAGAGTGTATGTGAGTATGTGTGTGTAGTGTGTGTATGTGTAGTTTGAGTTTGTAGTATGTGTGTGAATGTGTGTGTGCATGTGCGTATATGTAACATGAGTGCATTTGTGTATGTAGTGTGAGTGTGTTTATGTTTGTAGTGTGAGTGTGTGTGCCTGAACATGCACACACATGAGTATGTAGTGTGAGTGTGCTTGACTCCTAGGTAACTGGATACTATTATAGGCTCTAGGCTACCAATCTGTGGCCTCAGATGTGACAGTAGCCATATTCATAAAGCCATGACATTCCCTTTAGGGAGAAACAAAGATTAGTGATTTCTAAGGCTGAGAGTATTCAAAGCATGAACTAACTATTCCATGGTGATTCTCATCCTAGAAATGTATATATTCAATCTATAGCCCAGGCTGGCCTCAAACTCATAGGCAGTCCTCTAGCCTCAGGTTTCAAGTGCTGGGATGATGTGTAAGCCCAGTTGTCATGAATATTCCAAGGCTAGTGTTCCAGGTGCTAATCTGGACAACTTTCTGTAAGCAGAGTCTATCTCCATCCAACCCTGGACCTCAATGTACCCATTTCATGGGACTGATATAGGACCTATCTGGAGCCCTGGGCTAGTCCAAGGGAAGAGTCTTCTGGGAGTGGCTTGGGTCTATGTATCAGCATGGTACTGTCCATAACTTCCTCTGGATATTTGGGGTATTGAACCAAAGTGTTCAAGAACTTCCTCAGAATTAAGACAGGAGCTCTAGGGGACCTGATTTCACTATGTAGACCAGGATTATCTAAACCCCACCCAAGTGCTGGGGTGAAAGGCGTATGCTACCACATCTGGCTTTCTCTGGTGTTTAACTCTCACTACCCATTGTCCAGGCTCTTAGCAAATTCTGCTACAGGCTCTGCTGTCAGAGTTTGTGGCCTGTGGTGACTCTTCTCTGTCACCATGGTCACCACAGCAGTCCCAGCCACCATCATACCATGTCTGCGTTACTACAGGAGCAGCCTAAGATGTTCCGTTGCTCCATTCAGCAGCCCTAGCCATCTTCATAAAAGCCCCGTCCACACACATCACTCTCTGTGCAGTGCCCTCCACTGTCCCTTACTGCGCTATCTTCTCAGTGGCTTTGGGCCCTTGCCCCCAGTTCTTCCGGTTGTGCCCTGTACCACCGTCACATTGGTCTTTGTCCCCTATCCTGGGAACATGACAAATCCCATCCTGCTTTGCATTTTCCTTCCCTTTGAGTGAACTAACTGTCCATGCTTCCATTTTCAGCTCAAATGTTACCAACTGTACCCAGTAAGAATCCCTTCTCTCTCAGCTTTTCGTAACCCGTACCTGTCTCCCTCCAGCTCCTGGGTGAGAAATGGACTTGCTTTTGTTTACTAACAATCCTTCTCGAATGAATACTCCTTAAAAACAGGGCCTTTGTCTGTTCACACACCAACAGTCTCCCAGCTCCCAGAACTGTGTCTAATAGATAATGCATGCTTAGTAAGTGCTTGTTGAATTATCCATGGGCTGACCAGTAACTGAGGCAGCGGTCCTACATAATGTGCTGCCCTGCCTTTGGTTGTGTCGCAGCATCCCCATCTCTGCCAGAGTCTGCGGATGTCGCCTGTGCCAAGGACAGTGGTTGATGACACCTGCCCGCCCACACTTCGCTTAGCCAGGGACCGTCCTAGCAGTGCAGACTTTGCTCAGTCAGACACCTGGATTCTGATCCTTTCAGGCCCTAAAGAAGTTGAACATTTTAGCAGAGGCTATCTGAGTCTTAAACATTTTTGGTCCTTGACTTCGCTGCTCAGCAATTCTGCTCTAATTGGGCACCATTCCCGGAGGAAGCGAATACCTCTGGAACTGTAGAATTACGCATTGCATTCCTTTTGGTGATTCTTTTCCCGTAGCCCACACGTTTCTTTCGGTCCTAACTTTGCCGTGTACTGAGACCCTGACCTCGGAGAATCCTTCCTGTGCTTGCGCTCATGTGTCACGGTAACTGCAGGGTGATGGCTCCAAACAAAGAAGCAAAAAACATTCAGCACTGCTGGACGAACACATTCAGATCTTAAGGGGAAAAGTCCTTTATTGCAGAAAAGTTCCATTCCACAGCACAGTGAACAGCACTGGATGGAGACCTGGAGAGCAGGGAGCTACACCTCCAAACCCCCAACTGACCTGTACCCAGGTTTTCCAAACTCTCTTACATTTGATCCACAGATCAAATTACATTTTGCTCTCCCAGTCGCTCTTTAGGTCTCCTGTCAGCTGAGACCTGGTCTGATTAGCTAGTACACGTAGATCTTCCAGCTCTCTCGTCCTAGCTGCTCTGAGGGAACAATGCAAGGCAGAAATGTTTCAATAATAAAGTGTGTGTGCGTTCAGCAATTTAGTCTCAAAACACTAACAGCAGTGTGTGTGTGTGTGTGTGTGTGTGTGTGTGTGTGTGTGTGTGTGAGTGAGTGTGTGTGTGTGTGTGTGTGTGTGAGTGTGTGTGTGTAGGTTGAAAAGAGAGAAGTGGGGTGGCTGGAGAGATGGCTCAGCAGTTAAGAGCACTGACTGCTCTTCTAGAGGTCCTGAGTTCAATTCCCAGCAACCACGTGGTGGCTCACAACCATCTATAATGGGATCTAATGCCATCCTCTGGTGTGTCTGAAGACAGTGACAGTGTACTCACATACATAAACTAAATAAATAAAAAGAAAAAAGTGTGTGGGGGGAGAGAGAACACAAGAGAATCTAACCAAGGAAATGATGAGAAGAAAAAGTTTTGACAAGATATATCCACCTCTTTGTCTGGGAAAGCTCCAAATGTGTAGTTTATTTAACCCTTTACTTATGTGATCCCTGTTGTGAGCTAAGCTGTTCAAAGTCTAAACATGGGAAATAACAAACCCTTTTTTAAAAAATACGTTTTCATTTCCTTATGTGGAAAGATCATGTGTGTGCGATGGCATGTGTGCAAAGGTCAGAAGACAGTTTGTCGGTCGAGTTTCTCCTTCCCCAGTGTGGGCTCAGGGATTATGCTCGGGATTTTGGTCTTAGCAGCAAGCTCCTTTACCTGCTGTGTCCGCTCACTGGACCCAATCATGATGCTCGAGTAACTGGGCCTCAGACATTGAAAGCAGAGCCGAAGTGAGGCTTCTTTGCCCATAGCACCTGCCCGCTGCAAAATCTAGGTATTCATGACGTTCATAGCTTGCTCCTAGATGAGCTCAGTCACCGCCTTGCCCATATGCTCACATTATCTGTGGATGTCAGTTATATATAGACTTCTAGAGCATTCAAAGCTATATAAAGTCTTTCTGCACTCCCCCCCCCCCCCGCAAATTCCTCCTTTGATTCAGTAAGGTCAGACCTGGGCACTCACTATCGAGAGCTGTGATAGTTAGCATGAATAGTTTCTTTAGCCACCAAACAGCTATAACTACTCCAATGGAGCCAGTTCCAGTAAGAAATATCCAATTATCTTCTTATGAGTTGCTCATCAGGCGAGCCCAGAAGCCCCAAAACAATACAAGCTCTTGCCGTCCATCTGAGTTGCCCACCACAACTATCTGATCAGGCCCTATCGCTAAAGATACCACACACCTTGGTTGCAAGATAGAGAGAAACTAAGGTGACCTAAGATGGCATCCTTCATCTGACTAGCTTTCAGAGCTCCAAAAAGCACTCTGCAGGCCTCGATGGTCTTAACCAGCTCTGACACTTAACAAACCTCAGTGCCAACCTGCCAGGAAAAAATGCCCTCCCCACCCAGTGCTCCACAGAAGGGAACTCATGCCTACCACTGTAATTCCAGTCAAAAATTCATGGTTGAGGAAGTCTTAGGCCCTGGATGGTCACTTACTATTGTGTGGCCAAATTGGCATGATCCCCAACTGTTTTAGAAATACTTGTTTATAAACGTAGACAACTACTGCTCTCAGCTTTAGTCAGAGGGTCATCTGTTTGCAGTGAATGGGGGTGACTGCAGAGATCCATGGCTACTCTAGGTTCTTAGTAAGTGGCAGCTGAGTACTCCGTCCTCTGTAAGTCTCAGGGAACACTGTAACAGAGGAGACAGGAAGACTGTTGGAGCCCAAGGTAGGGCTAAAGGCTGCAAGATAACTGTCTTCGGGTGTGATGCAGCTGTCACAATCACAATCACAATCTCACAGCAGCTGAGTTAGCCTCCACTGGGCTCACATAAGACTAGGTCTGTCAGTAGTCATTCATGGATGGCGGAGGGGTTCCTTCTCTTCCTGCTAAAGGACTAGCAACAGTAGATCAGTGGGGCGGGGAGGTTTCGGGTCGGGGGAGGGGGAGGAAAGACATTCATTGTCTTCAGTGACCCATGATCCAACCAGTCTCCAGTAGACAATTCCAAACTCATGGCCACACAGCTCACCCTGGATAAACTCAGTGGGTCATAAAGCAAAATAAAAAGACACGAATATACAAAGAGGACTTATGGAAATTGATAGTGTTAATGTGGGCGGGGGAGGGGCTGGGGTCCCGATAAGAGAGTGGGGTGAGGGTAAAGACAATGGGATGCATTATGCTCAAGTATGAAATTGTCAGAAAGGGGAAGTTAATCAATTTATTTAAAAATAAATAATTAAGTCAAAAGTTAGTATGAAAAATATGTAAGATTTCTTAATAATGCTAGTTACATGTTGAAATGGTAACATTTGGGAAATACAGCTTAAAGTAAATTTTTAGCTTTTACTTGTTTTTGCAAAGCGCTCCTTTTGGCTTTTTAGAAAAGTGGCTAGTGTTAAATTAATAGAAGACTTTGCATCTGAGACTGGTGTTCTATGTTTGTCGTCCAGACAACTGTCAGTTATGTTGGTTGCTTTTCTGGTGGGCAAACATACCTGACAAGTTAGAACATTCTAGCAACAACCTCGGGAGGAGAGGCTTGCTTTGGTCCACACTTGCAGAAAGAGTCTGTCCATCCTAGCAAGGAAGGCACGGTGACCAGAGTGGCCAAGTCCCTGGTGCTGGGGACTTGCTCCTGGGGCTCCTCGTCACAGCCACCAATCAAGAAGCAGAGGCAGTAAGAGCAAACAGGGATGGTCTGATCTTCAAAGACCTTCTTCCCTTAGTGACCCAGTTCCTAGCCAGACGCTACCTCCTAAAGGATGGGTCCACAGCCTTCAAACAGTGCCAACAGCAGAGTTCAAAATACTTAAAAGGCTTAACTCACGAGCCTGGGGTGGGAGGACATTTCAGCTTTGAGCTACAGCATCACTTAGCTGTAGATCACACTGGTTCTGCATAGTCTGGAGTCACCATTATCAGACCACAGTGTTTCTGTTGCTTGAAAGCCCACGTGTATTTCCACTCCAAACCTAAACTCCAAGCTGTTCAGACATGGGCTGTGCCTTGTGCTTCTTTGAGCCTACAGCAGATGGACATAGTGTGATTTGAGGGAGAAAAGGGTGTGTGTGTGTCTGTCTGTCTGTCTGTGTTATTTTACTGTTTAATTATTTGCCCTGTTTCATTACTGTCTTTGAAATGGAGTCTACTCATTTTACCTTGGACAGCAATAAGGATTGTTCAAAGATGAATTTAGAGCCTTAACCACCTCCACAGCAACTGGTTTTATGTAGCTCTTAATTTGTTCTTGAAAGATTGATATTTCTCTAAACCTACTTGTTAAAAACCCGGGACCTGCCAAATCCTCCCACCTGGCAGAACAGGGAGCTCAGTGGTTAAAAATGTGTCCTTGTAAGTCACACATATCCTTCATTACCTCAGAAATCTTGGGGCAGTCTCAAATTTGTCAAAGACCTGTACCCCACTTTTCCAGTCTGAGAGTCTGGGCGTCAGTGCAGGTAAATGAGAATGGGAGCTCCGTGGCTTCCAGTCTAAAGCCACAGTAGAGATCGGGGTCACCACCAGTGTGCAGGAACTGTCAGAAACCCCTACCAGATAGATGGCTGGGCTTGCCAGCATCTGGGAAAATACTAGAAGATGCATCCTGGGTGGGCCCTGCCCTCTAACCATCCTACAATCTTCTAACTGTGCTTGTGGCTCAGCCAGATGCTCATAATATTCAGCCTGTATCTATTACGCCTAAAGTACAGGCATGTCTGCCACTCTCCAGGGGACTCTGACCTTCCCCTGTACTTCCTAACCACAGGATCCCAGAACCACTGCTTTTGGGTAAGGACTGTACAAAAAGATACCTCCAAGAAATGTCCCCTCTTCTGGGGAGATTTATTAAGCCCCCCTGCTGGGAATGATTAACTACTGACCACTTTATTACCAGGAAGCAGTTCGTAGGCACCATGACAATGTATGAAATGGCCTTTCTAGAGAAGCAAAGGAGATTTCTAATGATAACATCTAGAAGGGCAGGCAGCCACTTTGCCCCAATTTCTCAGCACAGGTGGTCCCACCCCCCAATCTCCGAAGCATCCCAGCAGCAGGGCCTTTAAGGATCCTATGACTGTTGACGCAGGGGCTGCTAAGAGGCCAGGAGTGGTAATCCATGCCCTGAGCGGTAATCTCTTAGGTTCCTCACTGTTTCTCAACTCATAAAAAATTCCATTTGGGTTTTTTTAGTATCTATTCGTCCCATTGAAATCCAGTTCCCAGATCTGTAGCTGAGTTTCTGAGACCTTGGACATTAGGCTAGAGTTCCTACTCTATAAAATGACCCTCCCACCCCCATAGACCTCATCATCAATGGGACTGCAGTCATAGTTTATGCCTGCTGTGTCTGCCTGGGGCTACATGAAAGGTCCCCTTTACTTTCAGTTGTTTCTGTGGATGAGATAAGCAGGCGGCTGAAAGCCACACCCACAGACACTTTCCAATTTGTCCTGTATCGCTGACCTTCCCAGAATTACTGGCTAGGTAGTAAAACAGAAATGGAGCCTCCCTTCCTGCCCCTCGGCCTCATATGCAAAAGCAGACAGTGCAGAGAACTTTGTTCCAACAACTTACGCGTCCTTCCTAGCCACTGAAGGGAACCATTGATTCATGCTTGGCGTCACTGAGAGGTGGGATAGGGGACAGGAGGAAACTAGGCAGGACCCAGGAGCCTGGAAGCAGGCAAGCTGGAGGAGTACCACCTGCCTCAGGCAGTTCTCTGGAAGACTATTCCTGGGACTCCAGGTTCCTCCTGGCCAGCGGTTTCCATGGCAACACAGTGTCTGAGCACTTCTAATTACATCTGTCTGCTTCTCCTAGAACCCTACTGAGCTGCACACATATGGAGACTTCATTTAGTTGGGAGTTTCTGAGCTTTAACCCCTTCAGCACTCTTAGACTAGGAAAAAGAAAGTGTTTGTCAGGATATTGAAATCTTGGCACAGCCCCAAAAGATTACCCTTTTTTTTTTTTTTTTTTAGTTCTGTCCGCACTTTTAGACCAGGTCTCCTACTTCCATCTTGTTCATCATATCTGACCTCCCTGTCATCCTGCTAGCTCCAGCCCATGCTATTGACCGATGAGCTCACTCTCAGTTGGGCATCACAATCTCATTGACGGTACCCAGTCCCAGGGAAAGCACACTCCATAGGTCCAGCTAAGAGCCCTTTCTCCCAATTCTCTTTCCAGTAAATTCCAGCCCATTGCCAGGATAGCACATAAGCCAGAAGGAGTGTCAGGAGCCAAGCCTCAAACGTTCTGCCAGGAGCCAGGAGACCCAAATGTTCTGCCAAAAGGGAAGGGACAAAAGCAAGGCAAGTCTTGTCTCAGGTCTGTCTTAGGGTTTCCATTGCGGTGAAGAGACACCGTGACCAAGGCAACTCTTATAAAGACAATATTAAACTGGGGCTGGCTTACAGTTTCATAGGTTCAGTCCATTGACATCATGGTGGGAAGCATGGCAGCATCCAGGCAGACATGGTGCTGGAGGAGCTGAGAGTTCTACATCTTGATCCAAAGGCATCCAGGAGGAGACAAGAAGAAGGGTCTCGTCCACACTGGGCGGAGCTTGAGCACTAGGAGCCTTCAAAGCCCGCCCCACAGTGACATACTTCCTCCCACAAGGCCACGCCTGTTACAACAAGGCACACCTCCTAATAGTGCCGCTTCCCATAGGCCAAGCATATTCACACACCCACAAGGTCTAAGTTCAAAGATAATGAAGGGGCAAGGTCCATAGAAAAGGTCACAAAACAACTGTGCCAATAACAAGTCACTGTTTCTCTTGCTTTGTCTCACTTGCTCCTCTTTGCCTCTGCTTCAGCGATGGCCATGGTGTCAGGCTGCTTCCACTCAGCCTGACTGTATACCTTGCAGCCCCACCTGGCTTCTGCCACATTCTGTCTCTCCTTTCTTATCCATATCTCAGTTGCAGCATACATTCATCATAGGCAGAAGACGCCGCTGAAAGCTCTTTCAGCCTCCCGTTGCCTCGAGACCTGCCTGTCAGCTTATGTGTGCCCACAGAGACACACACTGCGTCTTTTGTGGGTCTCAGACTATCCCAGATTGGTAAAACTTCAGGCTGAATGTTGATGGTCTGGTGGAGAGGAATGAGGTCTTTGGGTTCCTTCTACAGAAGGATCCATCCTTATGTTAGCTCCGGGGAAGGAGTTGGTACTGTCACCAAACCTTGCTGCCCCAACCCAGGGTGATGTGACTCAAGTCTGCCTCTTTACTCTTTTAGTTAAGGTTGATCGGGTGACATGGGTGATATACTAGGATCTACAAAAGGACCCTAAAACTTAACCTTTGTCCCCTAGCAAGCTCAGCTGGAAAGAAAAGAATATATACAATCAATTAATACAGAGAATTGCAAGTCAGACAAGGAAAGAGGAATTCTCACCAATCAAAAAGAAAAGCTCACTGAGGGTTAAATTACACAACCTGAGCTTAAATGTTGAAGGACAAGAAGGATTTGGACAAGCAGACGGTAAAGCAGGCTTCCCACATGGTGATGGTGTTTTTTAAAGCTGGTCTCATGGGACATTCTCTGCCCATCTGAAGGTTAAAGAGGCATCTAGCAGTATCTCATAGCACTGACACTTTCAAAGGGTAATGCACTCTCATTTCAGCATAAAATACCTCAGGAGCTTAGTACTTTAGTCTACGTTATACCTTTAATCTGCCCTGGCCATTTACTCTACTCACAGGTCCTCACCCTACTCTCTACAGTCAAGGAGTCTAGAAGGAAGAGCAACCTTGTCAGTGAGGCCAAGGATGGTAAGGCCTCATTAAACTGTGACATCACATAAGAGAGAGGAAAAGATCACAGGCTGTGCACTTATTAATGTGTCTAAGTACATGCTGGCAGATAAGAGTCAGGCAGCCAACCTGTGAAAGGTCATGGGAACCAGTTTGTAGGACAATGGCTTCTCTTTAAAATAGGCAACTGTGGTGGTTTGAATAAGAATAGATCCCATAAATTCTTAAGTTTGAATATTTAGTCATGAAGGAGTGACACTATTTGAAAGGATTAGGAGGATGAAGAGGTGTGGCCTTGTCAGAGGGAGTGTGTCACTGAGGGTGGGCTTTGAGGTTTCAAAAGCCTATGCCAAACCCAGAGTCACTCTACCTGCTTGCAAACCATGCGTGCCTGCTATCATGCTCCCTGCCATGATGATTGTGAACTAAACCTCTGAAAGTGTGAGTGAGCCCCCAATTATATGTTTTCTTTCATAAGAGTTGCATCAGAGCAATGGAACAGTGACTAAGACAGGGAGCCATGTGCAAATTGGGATGAGGGAATTAAGCTGCAGGTAGGTATGAGGAGTAGAGTAAGATACTCCCTAATCAAGGAAGCCACTGTGGCTCTTTTGCCACAGCCAATTCCTTCCCTGGGAAGCGTGTATTGCCAGCAACACCCAGATACTGTTTGACTTGACTAACAGGGAACAAGATGGCTCTTGGTTTTATCCATCTTTTTCATTCCTCCCACCAAATCAGAGCAATGAACTCAGCATTCCACTGAGATTTCTGAAGAATGAATGCTAATTGGTTCCTGGCTGGGAAAGCCTGGGGAGATGGAGAGTCAGCTTGCTTGGGATGGAGGACAGAGAGCAAGCAGGGATGTTCGTGCAGATGTGGTTGTCGCTGCAGGGGATGCTTCTAAAACTGGATGTCTGGGACCACTCAGCCAGCTGCCCTGGAGTGTTCACCAGTCAGAACTGAGAGAACTGGGAATTTAGGTGTGGGAGAATTTACAAAAAAAAAAAGAAGAAAGCAAACGAGACTCTCAGACAACCATTTTTCTTGAACTACATGTGGAAATAATTGGAGCATGAATGCAGAGTGAATGTGAGTCCTGGCAGCGCAGGACATACCTCAGTGACAGGTTCCTGGCAGGAAAAGAGACTGAATCGCCAGTGAATTTCCGTTAGCCATTTTCTCCCTTTCTTCTCCCCTCCCCTTTTTTTCATACGAGGCAAATGTAAGTAGAATTAAAATTTAATTTGTAGCATCCGAGTGGGGTAGAAAGTTCCAGCAGGCTCCTCACCAGTGAAGTCAGTCCACTTGCTTATCCACTGTTGTTTCCTCTAGAGCTGTAGTCCTCAACCTACCTAAGGGCACGACCCTTTAATACAGTTCCCTGTGTTGTGCTGACCCCCAACCGTAAAATCATTTCATTGCTACTTTATAATTGTAATGTTGCTATTGTTATGAATTATAATGTAAATATATGGTACGCAGCGTGGTCTTTTGCGACCTCCATGAAAGGGCCCTTCAACCCCAAAGGGGTAGCGACCCACGGGTTGAGAAGTACCACTCCAGAGTGACCCCGGAGAGAATGGGAAAGCATTGCTTGTGAAGACCTTAGACTGTGGGAATCTACTCCAATGCTTCCAGCAATATCCTTGAAACTCCATCCAGATGGCAAGTGCGCAGAATGGGTATAGTGGACATGCCTGTCATCCCATTACCCAGTGTGATGAGACCAGCCCCGAGCTACACACACTGTATTTGAGGCAAACCGGGGCTACATAGTGAGACCCCTCTCATCTCAAAAAGTCTATAAAGAATCATTCTCTACATTTCTTACTTGGGAGATAAACACTTGGTATTCAGGATCACATGAAGTAGTAAATCCTTGAGCTACTTAATGGAATTCAAACAATCCAAGGGAGCTGAGCATCGTGCAGAGCCTCTGTATACTAGAAGTTGGTAAACCAAGGCTCGGAGAGATGAAGCTTTCTTCCCCGAGTCACACTGTGTAGGCAGCAGGCACGTATCTAGGGTCCCTCTCCTAGGTCCAGCCTGCCTCTTGGTGCCTGATTCAGAGCTGAAATGCTCTCGCCACCTCACCCCAGCGTTTACCCAGTTGCTACTCACTCATCTTCCATTCTTCAGAGCTCTCAATGATGAGCCAGCCTCCTTCCCAGCATCCTGCATCTTCCTCTGCTACTCTCTTGGCAGCTTTACCTTCAGAGCCCTCGCGTGGTGGGCAGGCTGCTGACTACAAAGGAGAGAGCCTGTAACCCAGCCTGCATTGTGCTTGCCACGCCCCGTACACCAGTCTGGTACTGCATCTGCCTGGAGGGAAGGTGTCCTTTCCTTTCACAGAGACCCCTGGTGGGCTGGTGGGCACACGCTCTGCGATTCTTGGGTTCTGTTTCTGATTTCCCTTCCCTCCCCAGCTGCCCTCAGCCTCCCCACTCCCCCCCACACACACCCTTTCTCCTTCGTCCAAAGGCTCTTCTTCCCCCAACTCTCACTCCTACAAGATATCCAGATGTGCATCTCCATCCTTATTTCCAGCTGCCAGTGGGATGTCCTACTGTCTGCTTAGACTCGTGTCCATACCTGACTCTGCCTACTTTGTGTCCCCCCTACCTCTTGCCAAAGCTGTGTCTCTGACAGAGACCTTCCCCCACCTGATGGTCCCCCAAGACTAAAGGTCTCCATGGTTCCTTCCTTCCCCAACATCCAGTATATTGGCAGACCTCCATAATCTTTAGAAAGTTTTAAATGTCCTTTCATTGTAACTCTACCCTCCTCCCATGAGTGGTCTCAGCATGTTCCCAGTCCTTTCTTTGTTTCTCCGTGTGTCCACAGGGCTTATGGGTAGACCCTGCCATACTACAGGGGGTGCAACAAGCCCCCCCTTGGCAGGATTACAGGTGTCAACATGCCTGTCTCAGCACCCAGCTGTGTTAGAAACCTCTCAAAGATGGAGGGCATGCCCTCTGTTCCTTTTAAACTCATGCTATATTCCTTGTGTAGGTCACAGACTGTTATCTTCATTGGTTTTTTTGTTTGCTCATTTGCCTGTTTGCTTGCTTGCTTGCTTACTTGCTTGCTTTGCGGCAATGTCATTTCACTTCCTAGACTCAGGTGACCTTCCTCATTCAGAGCTGGAGGTACAGGGGTGCTCACCACCATAGCCAGCTAGATCCTCATGATATAAGCCCTGGTTGATGGAACTCTCTGTGCAGCTCTGGCTGGCCTAGAACTCACATTGACCTGCCTGCCTCTTCCTCCCATGGGCTGGGATTGCAGGCATGTGCTGTCATCATTCTTTAGTTAATATGACACTTATCAGATCTATGTTTAAATACATTGAAGTGATTTCCTTTCCTTATTTGAAGAAGCCTGGAGAACTATTTATATGCCCTACATTGGCTACTAAAGTGTACCTTAGGCTGAAAGAATGGAGAGTGAATCTCTTGTGTGGATCTACTAGGCTAATTTCGAGTAGATAAATGTTCTGGGCTAGGAGGTTTCATCAGGCAGTCTAAGCTTTGACTGGCATACAAAAAAATATATGTATTTGAGACAAAAATCAAAAAACAAAAATACACAGAAAATTCTTGTTTTTTCTTTTTCTTTCTTTTTTTTTTTTTAAAGATTTATTTATTTATTATATGTAAGTATGCTGTAGCTGTCTTCAGACACTCCAGAAGAGGGCGTCATATCTTTTTACGGATGGTTATGAGCCACCATGTGGTTGCTGGGATCTGAACTCTGGACCTTCTGAAGAGCACTCGGGTGCTCTTACCCACTGAGTCATCTCACCAGCCCCAAATTCTTGTTTTTTAAATTCATATACAACCAAATGGATTAACATTTCTGTTTCCTCTAAAGAATAGATACTATTGTGTGCCTGCCCTGAGAAGATTTAAGGTCCCCTCCTTTTTTTTTTTTTTTTAATTAAAAACAGCCGTTACAGTGTAGTTCACAAAATGCCGTACATAGTCTGCAGAAACTTCTCATCTTGTATAACTGGAACTTTGAATTCCCAAATGGCATTTAATGTGAAAACTTCTCTGAGAGTGGGTCTGTGGGAAGCCAACTTATGCAAGCCACTTGCTTGAGATAAGCCATATGTGCACAGGCTATTCTGCAGGGCCCTAACAGACAGACTGACAAAAGGCCCAAAGCCATTGTTAGAAAGCGCTGCCTAAGACGGAAACAATGAAGCAAACAGAGAGTGGGAGCGACCTGGATGCTAATTAAGCATCTGTTGCCTTGCTTCTGCTTGCCATTCCCACCCAGAACCCTGGGCTCCAGTTTGCATTCACAGTTGCGAGTTCTTATAGAGCCCTGCCCCAAACATTCAAGCGTCAGGCCTCCTGAAATCCACACGTGGCCCTGGACTCTTAAACTTGAGGTAAGGCGGTGGCTGGGAACACACACAGGCAAAGGACTCTTAAGTGTGGGGTTGGCACACATGCTTCGTGTACCGCCAAGCAAATCAGGCCAACTGCTGAAGAGCGTCTCTCCCCCTTCCTTGTCTTTTCCTGTCCATTGGTGCGCTTGCACATTCCTTTTCAAAGCTGAAGTGCAGAGACTGCATGGGGTCATGTGACAGATGCTCCAGCTAGATTTTAGCAGCTGGAAGAGGTTTCATTTTCTCCTCCGAGTTCTCCAGCTTTTTTATGAACTTGTATTCCGGGAGAGCCTCTGAGAGGCCCTGATAGTCTCATGAAGTTTCCGTGGCTAATTCTGGCGAAGCAAGGAGACCCTTTCTCATGTCAACAAAGCTGCTCTACTACAGAGCTGTGGCAAATGGAGCTGCACATCCACCTTGGCATAAGCAGGACAGAGTGAGAGGAGAGATGGGGTGGGGTGGGGGGCAAGAGCAAAGATGATGCTGCTGACCCAGTTCCAACTGGCGAAACAATGACACTGCATTAAGCCGACATGAACAGCTTTGCTTAGGAGCGTCCATCCTTGCCAGAACCCATGTTTTGCAGAAACTGTTTTACCTCACCAGGCTTTTTAGAATCCTTTCAATGTATATTTTAGGCTGTAACCCAGAGACTCGGGCACAGGATCGCCTCTACTGGTTTTTTTGTTTTTTTGGTTTTTGTTTGTTTTTGTTTTTTTTCCAAATAACTTTCTTTTTTTTATTTGCATGCAAAAACTAATAATAATTACCAGTTTGTAAAACCTTCGGCTGAAGATAATATGTTCCTTGGCTTTGGTTTGTAGAAAGATAGGATGGTATATTGGAACAAGAATGGATTTGAGAGCTGGAGGCTAGGGCCAGGGCATAATGAATGTCATTTTAGGGGCAATCCTTATGTTAGGATCTCAGATCTGGGAGAGCTTAGTGTCACGCTCCTTTTAGAGAGAATAAATAAATAAATAAATAAATAAATAAATAAATAAATAAAAAGAAAGAAAAATAGCCCACCAAGATTGCCAAGCAGTGCTTAAGAGCATTTGCTGTCTTTCTAGAGGACCAGAGTTTGGTTCCCAGAACCCATGTGTGCTGGCTCATGACCACCTGTAACTCAAGCTCCAGGAGATCCAGGACCCTCTTCTGGCATCTTTGAGCACACACAGTTTATCCTCATACAGATATACAACACACACATACACATACACACACACACATACACACACACACACACACACACACACACACACACCAATTTTAAAAATAAGTTTAATTGATTTAAAAATTGCTATGCAATCACACAGCATCGTTAACATGCGGAAGCTGAAAGTTTTCAACTGGTAAAAGGCATTCATTGGCCCAGAAGAATTTGTAGTGTGAAACTAGCCGTGAGACGAACTCTTCAAAGTCTAGCTTGCCATACATGTTCAGAAAACAACATGGAGACAAGTCTTAGCTACGACTTCCTAATGCTTTTCTATTTGGAGGCTATGTTAGTTTCTGTCAACTTGACACAAGCTGGAGAGGAGGGAACCTCACTTGAGAAAATGCCTCCAGAAGATCAGGCTGTCAGCAAATCTGTAGGACATTTTCTTAACTAGTGATTGATGGGGGAGGGCCCAGCCCACTGTGGGTGGTACCATCCCTAGGCTGGTGGTTCTTGGTTCTATGAAAGCAGGTTGAGCAAGCCATGAGGAACAGGCCAGTAAGCAGCCCTCCTCCATAACCTCTGCCTCAGTTCCTGCCTTCAGGTTCCTGCCCTGCTTGAGTTCCTGTCCTGATGATGAACAGGGATGTAGAAGTGGAAGTCAAATGAACCCTTTCTTCTCCAAGTTGCATTTGGTCATGGTGTTACATCACAGCAATAATAACCCTAACTAAAACAGCGGCAGATATTTTGTTGAGTTTTATTTATTTATTTATTTATTTTGCTTGGTTTTTTTTTTGTTTTGTTTTGTTTTTTGTTTTTTTGCTTTGTTTTGCAGTTTTGGGTTTGTTTGTTGTTGTTTTAGACAGTAATTTTGTTATGTAGCCCACAACAGCCTCAAACTCAGTATCTTTATGCCTCAGTTTCTCACGGGCCACCATACAGGTGTTTTGTTGGCTTTTAAAGCTACATCTAGGTGTTCATGCTTCAAGAACATAGCCCCTATTAATACTTCGTCCATCATGAGTCCATTCAGATCTGTGTGTCTGTTCACACGTTTATAAGAATGGACATGCCTGAGACCTTGTATGGAGACGGTGCACAGGCCAATGTGGTTATCGTTCCCAAAAGTCGTCATGACTGGTGACAGCGTAAACAGTGAAAGAATTGCATGCCATTCCTGTGCCAGGCCTTGCAGCTGGCCCCTCTGCCTGCAGCGCCCTCTCTTGGCCTTACTTGAGAAGGGACTGTGGAGACTCACGGAGCAGGTCAACGTGTGTCCCTTTCCTGACTTGCCTGTCGCTGGTGCTTCCACGGAGCTTTGCTGAATCCCAAATACCCCTGCATTTGTTACATGCAACTGAAAATGCCAGCACCTGAACAGGAATGGTCAGGACAGATGTCTGCAGAGGCTTGCACTGTTGTGGGTGCTGAGTTAGCATCAGTATGTCAGCCCGTGGCCTAAGGCCTTTGCAACTCCTGACTGCTTTAGACTTTATAGCCAGAACCAGCCACGCCACAGAAGCCCACTTAGGACTCTAAGGAACTTTCCAGCAGCCTTAATGAATGGCTCCTATACTTTGGTTTCTCAAAGATGTTGGGGCCTAGTGGACGGCTTTGAATGGCACAAAGAAATGCTTCTTTAGAGGAAGTGTCCTTCATTGCTGACCTTGACATCTGCAATCGAGCATACTCACTGTGAGGAGGTGACGGGATGGCTTTGAGCACCACAGAATAGACATCCTTCCCACACTGGCAGATCCTTCTGCCTGTGTCCCCGGCGGGTCTACCCTCCTCTCCCTCACGCCTGCATTTCTCCCTGAAAGGACAGAGCCGGGCAGAGCTGCAGCAGCCAGGAAGGCTCTTCTGCAATGCGGCTCAGGGCTGTGTGAGACAAAGAGAGAGATTGCCACCTATTGACAGACATATCACCTGCACAGAGAACGCTTGTGTAACCAGAGGCTCCTCCATCTCCGCTCTATGAAAGGCCCTCCAGGGGTTGCTGGGCCCTTTGCATTTTGCATCCTGTCAGTTCCGCACTAGTGGTACCTTTCCACTGTCATTGAGACGGGGAAGAATGGGGACATGACAGTCCAAGGTGATGGTGACAGCATTTCACAGGGGAAACTGAAAATAAATCACCCCCTGTAGTGACAGCCACTTCCTGTTACACAGCACATGGTGTGACTCAGTTAATTCTTGAGACAATTCTAACCTTCAGTGTTTTATGTCTGCACTCAAGGAAGGAGGTTGCAAGAGAATATCTTACTCGTGGCAGATAAAGAAGAGGGTTGGGTATGAGTGCTACATATGGGATCTAAACGCCTTACACTTGCTATTATAACATCCATATTCCCATTATAGTTTCCCTAACCTTAATGCATATGGATGTAAGAATAAACCAAACATAAAGGAATCATGCGCCTTTGCTTGGAGGAACATACAACTCAATCGCTTTTTGTTACTGGGCCTCTCAGGTCAGCTTCCCCACCTGTAAAAGACAGATAATATGACTTGGGAATTAGGAACATATATAGTGTTTTAGTAGCATCAGCCATAGTAGGTCACTTTGAGGGACACCAGGTGTTTATAAATGGATGCTTAGTTACCTGTGGGCTAAATAGAGGTTTTTCTCATTTTTCTTAGTTTGGGGGACTTAGGCAAATTATTTGACCTTTCGAAGTCTCAAATTGCTCGTTTGTAAAATGGAGCTCATAATCAGGTCAGCCATGCAGTAAAGTGAAATTCTCTGTGTGAAAACATTCACATTTTTAATTGCACTCTTCAAGTATTGGTTGTTAGGGCAAAAGAAAAAGGCATTCCTCTCCAAACATACGTCTGTGAGCTACCTCTGCACATGACTTGTGTTGAATTCAGATTCCACATAACAGTGTTTATTAGTAATATTTACCAAAGTGGGAGGGAGGAGGGGGTAGCTCGTTGGGTAAAACACTTGTGGCCAAGCCAGATGGCTAGAGGTCAATCTCTGGAACTCACCCGATGGAAAGAGACCCCCCCACACCTCCCACACACACAAGCCGTTAGGACCTCCACACACTTGCCCTGACATGTGTACCCCACACACCAATAACTAAACAATATATATGCACATGAGACAAGATGAGGCTCTGAACTCAGCAGGATCTTCTGCAAGCAGCCCTGTAAGGTGTCCCCATTGATCACACTCGCCCCCCCCCCCCATCTACTCCTGCCCCACAGATGAGGAAATGTGTAGTTTGAAGGATCAGAGGGACTAGTTAAGTACACACTGGGAACATTTGAGTTTTTCCTTGAACGCAGACATGTGCCCAAGCTCACTGTTGTGTGCATTTGTGTATCTTCAGCTCCCGTGGTGGGCCCAGGGGTTAAAGTGTTCAGCTCGGGGAAGCTGAAGAGGCCACTGGAATTGTCTTTTATAACAATGAACAATCTCTTTTTCTATTCCCTTCTGGCTCTGCTATTTGCTCAGAGACACAGCTCCCACAAGAGGGAGAGCCCTGTCTGAAGAGTTTGCTCAATTTTATCCTCCCCTCTCTGTTTAGGAAACAAAGATCTAAATCCGCCCTCCAACCTTCTGGGAATCACTTCCTCTTTTCTTCACTGTCTGCCAGCTTTTTTGAATTCTCCTTAGCAACATTTAAAAAAAAAAAAATTAGTTTAGCAACAGCATGTAAGCCAATGAGTTCTGAGCATGCAAATGAGTTCTAGACCAATGAGAGCACTGCATGGCAGGCAAGGGGGCTTATGGGAGACAAGAATAACCTGGAATTTGCAGAGCGGCCTCCAAGTGGCAGCAGAGCAGCTATTTTGGACCCATCACCTCTCAAACCTCGACTTTGTTTCCGTGTGTGTGTGTGTGTGTGTGTGTGTGTGTGTGTGTGTGTGTGTGTGTGTGTGTGTGTGTGTGTTGNTTTAAAAAAAAAAAGAGTTACAAGTGAGGGTAT
Organism: Mus pahari; assembly: GCF_900095145.1. NCBI lineage: Eukaryota > Metazoa > Chordata > Mammalia > Rodentia > Muridae > Mus > Mus pahari. Next base: position 32,814,295 of record NC_034601.1, read on the forward strand.
AGATAGTCCAGTGAACGAACATGTGTTCAGCACGCATAAGAACCTGTGTTCAGTTTCCAGCATTCTCCCTCAAAGTTAACTTGAAAAAATAAAAGATGTTATTAGAAGAGTGAGGAGGAAGATACCTTAACAAAGACAAGGTGCAAACAGTTAAGTCACAAAAGAAAACAGGGAGACTAGAGAGGTGGCTTAGTGATTAGGGACACACTGTTCTTGCCAACGGCCCAAATCAATCCCCAGCACCATGCCAGGTTGCTCACAAAGGCCTGGAACTCCCGGTCCAGGGGATTTGATCCGAGGCCTCCTGGCCTCCTCAGGCGCTATAACCCCCCCCCCCCCACACACACACAGCCTCAGGCGCTATAACCCCCCCCACACACACACACAGCCTCCTCAGGCGCTATAACCCCCGTTTAAGACATTGACTGTTACAGTAAGCCTTGTAGGTATATGAGTTCTTTAGATACAATGTAGGCAAGGGCTGGAAACGTGGACTTTGCTGTTACCCCAGCCATTCCTAGGCTTCTTCCGTCTTCATTGTTTCGTAACCAGCTCCCAGCTCCAGCCCAGTCGTCTAAGGCCGGGAAGCCCTGGGTAATTCTGCCAGCCCAGCCTAGTGGAACAGAGGACCCAGGGGAATACCTGTCTTTGTTTATCCACCACTACCACAGAGCTGGGGTGGGGGTGGAGGTGAATGATGTGGGAGTAAAGGAATGTACCACCAACAAACCAGTCCTATCAAAATCCACATGTGGCATACAGACCTTCCTCTCCCTGCAGTTCTGTAACATCTGTCTGAACAGGAAACCTGGCCAGCAAGAGGCTTGAGGGCCATTCTTCTCTCTTTGGGGTGGGTTTGGTCCTCTTCATCTTGTAGCCTAGGTACACACAGAGAGTGGCTGAATATCATAGCATATCCACGTGGTGTCCATCCTTCTGTCCTTTCAGATGGTATTGCGGTAAATACCTTGGTGTTAAGATGTCTGGACGTAGCCAGGCGTGGTGGCGCATGCCTTTAATCCCAGCACTTGGGAGGCAGAGGCAGGCGGATTTCTGAGTTTGAGGCCAGCCTGGTCTACAAAGTGAGTTCCAGGGCAGCCAGGACTATACAGAGAAACCCTGTCTCAAAAAACCACACACACACACACACACACAAAAAGTCTGGGTGTGTCTCCAGTGTTTCCATTTCTTCCTAGCTTAGATTTCTCATCCTTAAAGAGACAGTTAAGGTGTGGAATCTTCAGAAAGGGCCATCCCTGAGAGTCACAGAGTTCATGAGATCAAAGATTGACCTGTGTATCTCTAGCCCTTAGCATAGTGCTAGCTTTATCACAAATGCTCAATCCGTATTTTTTATTTTTTTAATGAGGAAGGATGCAAGAAAGTCACTCTTGCTTTGCTCTTAGGGGAACAGTCTTCAGTGCCTGTGAGCCTGATGCTAAAGGATAACTTTTGGCACACGGAGGCCCCAAGCCTGAAAGGTCATTACCACCACTGGTTCATCCTGTGGTGGGTTCATCTCAGTAACGCGGCTTCCTTTATGATCTGTGTTTTAGGAGGAACCAAGAAGCAAATCCAAGATCTGCGCCAATGTGTTTTGTGGAGCTGGCCGGGAATGTGCCGTCACAGAGAAGGGGGAGCCCACGTGCCTCTGCATTGAGGTGAGTCCTGATGTCAGGCACGGAGGAGAGTGACTGCTTAGCGGGTGCTCGAGAGCTAGCTCAGGAGGAGATGCTCTTGCTGCCATCAGAAACTTGGGACGTACACAGATGGCTGGCGTGCCAGCAGGAGTCGCTGACCTTGACTGCAGTGCTGGGCGAGAGGAGGCAAATCTATGGAGTTCACTGACCAACCTTTCTAGCCAAATCATGAGCTCCAGGCATAGTGAGCACTCTATCTCAGAAAGTTATACCGAGAACAACCAAGGACAACACAATATGGATCTTTGGCCTCGATACACACCTGAACACCTGAAAAGAAAAAAAAAATGATGTTAGCAAGAAAATAGATCCAGTCTGGTTGTCCATCAGCATATGAACAGATGATGGAAATGTGGGACATATAAACAATGAATTATTATTCAGGGCTGGAGAGATGGCTCAGTGATTAAGAGCACTGACTGCTCTTCTAGAGGTCCTGAGTTCAAATCCCAACAGCCACCTGTGGCTCACTACCATCTGTAATGGGATCCAATACCCTCTTCTGGTATGACAGTGCACTCACATACATAAGATAATATTTTTTAAAATGATATAACGGCAGTGGTGGAGCATGCCTTCAATCAAAGGCGTGAGCCACCACGGCCCAGCTAACAACTTTTCTAAACACAAGAGTTTCCCCTAGCTGAGCCGTGGTGGTGCACACCTTTAATCCCAGCACTTGGGAGGCAGAGGCAGGTGAATTGCTGAGTTCAAGGTCAGCCTGGTCTACAGAGTGAGTTCCAGGAGAACCAGGGCTACACAGAGAAACCTTGTCATGAAAAACAAAACAAAACAAACAAACAAACAAACAAACAAAAGAGTTCCCCCTATTTTATACAAAATAATATCTCCACACATAGGTCTGTGCAATTTACTTTGCAGCCTTTGGTGGGCCATGGCAGCCACCCAGGAGCAGCATAGATTTTTTTTTTTTAGCTCATTTTAAAACAACAGCATAATATTTAGAAATGTAAATGTATTCATTCATTTCCTGAGAGATGGATATGTAAGTGGTTCTCGGGTTGTTTACCACCACAACAATAGTATCATTTTATAAATACCCTTTATTATTTTTGAATTGATGGCCACTGGGCACCTTCTGGGTCAAAGGATATGCAAATTTTTAAATTATCAGACAGAGTGTCAGCTTTGAGTTTTGTTTTTAAGTGGCATTTGAAAGGCAAAATAAGCCTTTGAGAAATAAACAAGACTTTAATAAATGTTCATTCTTAATGTGAATGTGAATACAATGGCCGTGGGCTTTTCTCTTCTCCCTTCTATCAAGCTGCCCTATATCCTGAAAATGGGCTAGACCCTAACTCATTGCATTTAAGGGAAAATGTACCAACTTGAAACCTAAAACCTGATCCTGTTAGGATCCCTTCACGCTGGAGGTCTGCGTTAGAAGTATGCATGCTACCATGTGGTAACATAAATTAGATTAAAAATCTGACTTCTAAGCTCAGCTTGTCCATGGTAATCGTGTGATTCTAAGCAAGCAAATTCCCAGGAGTGGCTATAAAGATACACCCATGTTGGTTTTGCCTAGCATAGAAAACATGGTGAGCACCAGTAGTAAATGGTGACTCAGTGAATAAGTACAGTCCACCTTTCTTGCCTTGAAGGAGTCGGAGTCACATCCTGGCTCGGGACTCTGCTTTTTCTTAATACCT
>NC_034601.1:32817927-32820315 GCF_900095145.1 Mus pahari
GAGAGAGAGAGAGAGAGAGACAGACAGACAGACAGACAGACAGACAGACAGACAGACACAGAGAGAGACAAAGACAGACAGACAGAGACAGTTTCCTGTGTGGAATGCCTGAGCTAGGCACTTTTCTAAATCATAGACTTGTATACTTCTCACAGTTTTGGAGGCTGTGAGGTGCAAGATCAAAGCAAATTCATTTATTGTCTGGTAAGGGCCTGGTCTCTTCTTGCAAGTGAACATTTGAACACTGTATCCTCACAAGGAAAGGATAGAAGGCCAAAGACACAAATGCTCTGAAATCCCTTTTGTAAAGGCCTGAATTCTGTTCGTGAGGAAGGAGCCCTGGTACCTTCATCCCCTCCTGAAAGCATGGCCTCTTCATGCCATTGCAGTGAGGATCCGTGCAGTACAACGCTTACAGCAACAGCGGGCTGTTTGTGTACTCACACTGGACCAGGATAGACAGAGGGACATGGAGAACTTGGGATAATAGAGTGTCTGCTGTATCAAGCATAGTCGAGCCACTGATGACCAGAACTGGGTTCCCTGGGCTCTGACAGCATACAGGCTCTATCTCTGATAGTGGTTTGTCAGGTGGTCACCTGACAAGATGGCTGGGTGAGTGTATATGGCCTCCGTGGCTGTACAAACAACCTCCTGCTGGTCTGTTTCAGCAATGCAAACCTCACAAGAGGCCTGTGTGTGGCAGTAATGGCAAGACCTACCTCAACCACTGTGAACTTCATAGAGACGCCTGCCTCACTGGATCCAAGATCCAGGTTGATTATGATGGGCACTGCAAAGGTAAGGAATATGTCATCACTGAGTGGCGGGTCTTATGGTGGGGAGACAGAGGCAGAAACCAGAGCAGTCTGGCCTGGCTCCATTTTACCAAGTCCACAATTGCCCAGAGCTTGGGGGGGGGGGGCAGCCCTGGTGGGTCTTCTTTCTTTTTCTTGGTTCTTCTTCAGGCAGTGGAAGGGGAAGAGTGTCAACAGGGGTCAGACTTATTCTTACAAGGAATGTAGGGTTGCTGTATAAAAGTAAAATGTTTTCTTATCTCAATTCTAAGTCACTTTGCTTCCATAGCTGACCTGCCTTCTGAGCTCCTCTGAGGCAGAGTGGAGGGGGGGGGGGAGACCATTTAGCACCTCATCCTAAAACAGCAGGAGATTAAGTGAAGCAGCCTTTGCTCTATCTCCTCAGGAACTGCTCTGTTCTAACTTTCAGAAGTCTCAGGAAGAAAAGGGGACACTTTGAAAAGGGATTTTAGTGTTTATTTCTAAGTTGTAAAAATTTTCCTGTGAAAGCTCTCTTAAGAAAAAGGGGGAAAGGCTAGTAAGATATATATATATATATGATAATATCAGGGAAAGCATATTAATAACAGGAATCTTTCCTAAAATGGGTATTTCCTGGGTCTTGCCTACCAGCACAAACCTGTGCAAATCTGTCGTGGATTTTTAATCTAAGGCGAACCCGTCTCAGGAGGACCACCTGCGAGTTCTTAGCTTGCCCAGTGTCAGCTCCTGGCAGGGGAGACCACCTCGCTGGTCGGAGCTGCTCCCTCCTCACATTCAGGAGCCTGCTAGGTTTGCCTGGCTGTCTGGGGCCTTTGTCCTATGTGTCCTGCATCAGACCTGGGTCTGCTTTCGGTAGTATCTGCAGCTGGAGAGTAGAGAAGGTAACTGCATCAGTAGTCCACAGTGGCAAAAATGTCCTTAAAGGACTTCCATATGCTTTTAAAAAAAAAAAAAAAGGTCAATTTCTCCCTACCCTGATTTTAAAATCAGGGCATTTCTCAACCTAGCAATATTTTATTTTCCTTTATTTTATACTCTTACCATTTTCCAGGGTTGGAAAAAACGGATTTCCAAGCATGATTGGTAATTAGCCACCAGACCGTTCCAAGTTTAGAGCCTGCCCAGACAGTCCATCCTTGACTTCCTGGAAAAGCACAAAGCTTTGCCCGAGATACCAGTCTCCCCTCCAGCCTCTGTGCAGAATTAATCTCCATGTGAAATTTCAAAACCCCAGGAACTGCTCAACCCAGCAGGAAGGAGTATAAATCTAGAAGGTCAATCCCTTGTCCACAGGCAGACATCCTAAGACACCACAAGAAAGAAAAGCTCAAAATTTAAGGTAGAGACCTGGAGAGATGGTTCAGTGGTTAAGGGTGCTGACTACTCTTCCAGAGGACCTGAATTCAGTTCCCAGCATCCACACAGACGCTAGCAACCATCTACAACTCCAGTTCCAGGGGATGTGATGCTTTCTTCTGACCTTCAGGCACCGAACATGCATACAGGCCATACTGGCACACAGACATACATGCAGGCAAAACACCATAAAATAAAAATAAACAAATTGAAAGGAAGGGAGGGAGGGAGG